>NC_133468.1:19138809-19438928 GCF_048565385.1 Saimiri boliviensis
TAGTGTACTCCCCAACTATACAAATCTTTGGCACGGGAATGTCCATTCTAATTCTTTTTCTGTCAGTGCCCCAGCAAGGCGGTTCATCTCAGACTCCCTGCTGAGGTCATTCTCCTGTCAGGAGGATGCTTTTAGTGCAGTTTTGCAAAGTCACTCAAGTCTCATCATTATCCACATTGCTACTCAAGCCAGAGAAGGCTCTCTTGCCCTTGTTCAACAGGATGCAGTTAAAAATGACATTCCAGGTCTTTCAAGGATCATTCATCAGAGATATTCAGCTTCTGCCTGAGCCTCCTAGAAAGCTTGTTCTGCGAGAAGCCAGCTGCCATGTGAGTTCAGTTACTCAGAGATAGCCAGGCTGTGAGGATGTCCAGGCTAGCCATCTAGAAAGGTCTTGAGAAGAAAGATGAGTCCCAAGCCATTCCAGCCTCATTAGGTGAGGGAAAAAGCCATCCTGGACATTCCAGACACAGCAGACTTGGCATAGAAAAGAACTAAGAATCCAGCCAATGGCACGTGCTGAAATACTAAGCATATGGCCACAAATGAGCCACCCCAGCTGAAGCCCAAGTCGTCATGGAACAGAGACAAGTTATCCCCACTGTGCCCTACCTGAAGTACCAGCCCACCAACTTGCAAGGATAGTAAATGTTTGTTTATACCATTAAGTTTTAGTGCTATAGTTACACAGCCATAGATAACCTACTAACTACTATACAGCCTCACATTCAAACATTTGTCAGCCTTTTAAAGATATTTACGTATATTTTTGTAGGCCGCTAAAGTTCCTCCAGTAGTAATTGCTATACAAGGTTATTTCTTTTAAAAAAATGTATTTTCGCTGAATTAGAACGTTTTGCTACTATACTGACAGCTACAAATTGTCTATGTGATCTAGGGCAAGTAACATTAACTCCTCTAGATTTTATTTATTTTTAAAAGGGAATAATATGAACCATTTCATGGGACCCCATTGGAATTCAGTAATATAAAATGCATAAAATGTTTTTCACAGTTTCTGACACATCATAGGTACTTAACAGATACTGGCTCTTTGGAATGATAGTATTAATATATTTTCATTTTCATTACTGTCCTTCATAAAAGCCAGATGTGCACAAATACCTAAAGGAACTATTTCTGACACAGTAAAAAAGTAGTTTGCATTTGAAGGAGTAAAATTTGTTCAGATATTACATTATTCCATCTGCTTTCAGGCCATTTTGAATAAGCTTAAGAAATCTTGTCAGTCATTCCCAAGTATGTCTGCCTGTCCTACCAGGAAGGAATCTTAACATTTGAAGTTACCCCATCCTTACTTGAAACATTTGTGAAAAAGGATCTTCACATATATGAGAAAAATGTAAACAAAGATAAATCACAGAAATTTAATTTGCCACAGATATAATAAAAAAGGAAAATTGTGGGGGAAGGGCAGAAGAATCTCACAGATGTTTCAATCAAATTAGCATCTAACATAAGTTAGACAGGACTGAAAATTACCTGCCTAGAAAAGCAATTAAATTAAGGTTCTTGTCTTTTTATCTTTTTCTTTCTTTCTTTCTTTTTAAACAACATATGCTGCTGTTAGAAATGATGGAAACACTTCTAATAATATGGTATTTCAAGAGTTACTTTTTGGGGAATATACCTATAAATATAAAAATATGAATGCTTGGTGTGAAGGTAAAGTTATGCGTAATCAAATACAGGTGTGCAGCCAAGTCCATCCTCACACAGGCAATTCATTTCACTAGACCTTGATTGGATATTATTACTTTACCTGTTCATAATAAAATGGTTCTTTGAAGCAAGTATTATATTCCAACAGTTCCTTCTGTTTTATTGGAAAAGCAGGATCTGTGAATCCTTTCTTGATAACTTTAGGCTGTTCATCTCAACTGATTATTCATTTTACTTGAGTCCTTCTTCAAGAGGTTGTCAAGGACTTTTATTTTTGTCATAGAAACCATTAATTTGCATTTGAAAGATGGAAAGTTGGGAATAAAGTCTTCAACTAATTATAATCAGTGATTGAATCTCTATGCCAAAGCCTGTGCACAGTCACAAAGGATCGATGGGAGCAATGCACGTTTTATTCCTCTTTGTGTTTTCATCAAAATCATAGAGATTTTTTATTACTCTCTTCCACATCTCATATTTCATCATTTCCTATCTTTGTTTTATATGTGAAAAATGCTTGGCCTTTCAAATAGTCAGTATCCTAATTCTTTCTCTTACGATTAGGTGTTCTCTTCTTCCTCTACTTTAACTGTCTTTGTTGTTTTAATTTTCTAATGGTGAGAAAAAGCATAGAATAAAAGATAAATGTGAGAAAAATGAAAAGTGAGTATATTTTCTAATTTACACTTCAACAAAAAGTGAGAAAGATACATTACTGAATATCTCGAAAGAAATAATAGTTTAGTATCAGTAATTAGTTTTTGAAGTCACAATTAGCTTTTATAGTTCTTATATCTTTGAAAGAACTCTGTATCTCATTATGTAGTATTGCTAACAGATAAAGCAGTCTGTGAAATATCAACATAAAATTACCAAAACAAGTCATATATAAATATGAAAAAGATAAAACTAAAAATAATGAAGAAAAAAATACAACAATGAGCAAAAGCCATGCAATCTCTAGTAGAACAAGAGAGTTGAGTACATAATGGTAAAAACAACTTACTATGAAAAAAAGGGGTTACAACAAATCAAGTTCAAATTTCAACAGGAAAAGATGGAGAAAAAAATCATGAGAGAAAAAGGAATTAATTCATATAAAGTAAGATTTGGTGAAGTAGCTCATGTTTAAAAGAAAAAAGTTTTTAAAATCACAAATATTTATTTAATCACACCATCTTGAACTAAACCCAGAACCTCCATCTTATATGTTAATAGTATATAAGAGAAACATTCTGAGCCATAGAATAAATTTAATTTTTGACATTCTTAAAGAGCAAAGAATAGGTGCAATGTGGACATCTTTTCATGAAATTACAAGATCAAAACAAAGCAAAGTTTAAATGAATTTCCAAATGTGGAAATTGGTTCCATTTTAGGGTTGATTTCACATAACAGATTATCCATTAATATATCAGCATATATTTTTATCAGAAATACTAAAAGAGACTTTGAATCCAATATGATAATGCTGGTAAAATTTACTTTTGCTATGGTATCTGCTCTATAAATATGCAAATGGCATTCAACCAGCATTTTCAGGTCAGAGGTGCCTCTAACTGTGACTATTCAATTATTATAAAATAAACTTAGGTCAATTCTAAGCTTGTATATTTTACAGTCTAATTTTCATTAAATTAAATTTTAAGAGATTTTTGCCTCTCAATATTCTAGTTTCATAAAGAGTTATACTAAACACCCATAAGCAAAATAACAACTACAAAAAAAAACATATTCAGGCATTGATTGATTTCTTATCTTCTGAATTAGATTGGCAAAGCTAAGAGCCAATGAATGAACGAGAGAACTATTGTTCTAATAGATACTGCAACTATTACCCTTGGAAATGGCAATGAGACTAATAATAGCAAGCAATAACAATAATGAATCTTATTAGCTTTGCATGATGATGATGATGATGATTAGCCTAGGTTGGAAATAAGATTACAAGAAAGAATACTCTGCAAGATGTTCTTTAAAAATCATACATAAAATATGTTCTCTTCCATATGTGCAACATTTCTTTCAGACAATATACAAGGCAGTAGCTATTTCTTTGATGAATCATAACCAGAGAGATAATTCCAACAACTCCAGTTAAATTGTGGTTATTGTTACAATGCCAGCGTATACTAAAAGCAGCATATATACATTCTTTTCACATACCTGCAATATTATTTCTTATCTGTAAACCCGAGAAATCCTCTTGCCCGCAACCCAGAGAGAAATTATGTAATGTCTGAAAATGAAATAAGCCATTGGCTTTTTCAGGGTAAAATCAAGTATGCTTAATTTTTGTCCTACAAGTTGGGTTTATATCAAAAGCACCTAATTTTTAAATGCCCTGATGTGTAATAACATTGCTCATTTTATGCTATTACATTTGTTTAAAAATAGAATCCTGTATTTTTAAATAAAATGTATGTCAACCATGCAGTTGCTTAATTGTAATAACTTCATAACACAGCAGGTGGTTTTAGGTCATTGTTCCAAGACACTGTTAGAAAGATTGATAAAAGTTTCTGTTCAGTAGCATTAAGCTACCATCTTCCAACAGAACCTGTACTGTGCATGATTATAGGAGTCATTAATATCATAAAATTGTCATACATCACACACACACATACACACACACACACACACACACACACACATTTTCTTTCATTCTTACTGAAATTCAAGATAGAGAATAGATAATGAAGAAAGGAAACTGACTTTAACAGTTTGGGTAATTAATGAGTATTGTGCCACCTAAATCTTAGTCAATATTTATCTTATAATTTAAAAATCTCCTCTTGTTAAATGCAACCATTTAATGTAACTAATTATGGTTTTTCCTCATGGTCATATCCAAATCTCCTCCCTCATTACATCCTCTACTACTATAAACATTTTTCAAAATGGGATATAATGGGGCTCGTCTGCCTTTTTCACACATCAGAGGAGGGCCATCCAGCTTAAGAAGAAATGTTGGTCCTTGTTCAGGGTAAATAATGATTCTTTTGTCGAAAAATATCTCTAGGGTACTATTTATGTGTCAGCTACTTAGTTCTGAATGCTTATCTCTTCTAGAGCTCACCCCTAAAAGGGCTTATAAACATTTATTTGACACTTGGAGCTGCCCAGTAATCAATGAGTAGCCTCAACAGGAGTGTGAGCCTCTTTAAGATGGTGAATCGAAAAAGGGAAAAAGGAGTGATGTCAAATGAGTTGGATGAGGAGTTAGTAAAAATGGACTCAAATCCTGCCTTTGTTTTCAGCCTGTGATCTCCGGCACCTTGCTTAACCTTTCTGAGTCTCAGTTTCCTCAGTTGTTAAATTAGTGAATGATAACTCAACATTGAAATTATATCATGCTTCCTTTTAATCACACTTATGCTGTCTCCCCTGTGATGCTAATTCAAGCCTTTTTCAATGAACAGTGATTAATACATTTCCAACTAGTCTACATTTTTTATTCCTTCCACTACACACCATTTTGTCTGTCGCCTTTTATTTACTTATCACAGCACTGTTTTCATCATGCCTGTACCAGTGGTTCTTAAAATTCTTGGGTTAAAATTTCTCTGATGAAAGTCAAAGATATCCTCCCTAGAAAACTGCATGTGTCCCACATAGACATACAATTTTTCTCATAATTTCAGAGTGGTGAGCGTGTGCCCCATATAAGAAGGGCAGTTGTTATTTGGCTCTAGGTAATGGTTACTGGGCAGAATGTGGGCACAGAAACTTCTAAAGTGTCGATTATTTTTTAAAAGGACTCAGAAATAAGGGTATTTTTTAAATAGGAAATCTCCTAATTTTAAAATCCTACAATCATTTTAAAGATGAATACCCCATGTGGATCAACAACCCATTTTTGAGAAAATATACTCTCTGGATCCAATAAGCAACTTTAAATCTCTGCTTTAAGGCTTCCAGTGTATTTCAATAGATGTCCAAGGACCAACTGTTTTCACTCTGCATTCTGCCATGCATCAGCATAAACAGCAGAAGGTTGCAACTACCTAACCACTTAGCAGATTGGCACTTAGCCCAACCCACTGACTTTACAAGTAGGAAAGCTGAAATCTAAAGAATTTAAATACCTTTCCCAAGGTCAGATGGCAAATTGGTAACAAAACCGAAACAATAATCAAAGTTTTCCACTTCCCAGTATAATTTATTTTCCCCTGTATCTTACACCCTGCCTCATTTTTCCAATATATCCTTGATGGAAAAATTCTATGCTTTTCCCAGGATCATGCTGTACATTAATTTGCCTTGTTCATTTATATAAAATTTATAATATTACACTATACATAATTTATAATAAAAGTATATGCCATTTTGGATATAGATATATAGATATGCACACAAGATGACACTTTTAACAACATGAGTTCTCTTCACACAATCTGGATTCTTAGTATACATGTGACAATACATCCATTATATTCCCTATTGTTATGAACAACATCCTTGCCCTTCCTAAGTTCTGTGCCTAAAATACATGGTGACTCCCTCTTGGGTGCTGTTCAAATCACAGTGGAAGAATGCTAATCTTGACAACTCCAAAAAGAACACTTGGATAAGTCAAAACTGATCCATTCTTTCAGCTGCCTGGTCATTTTCCACCAGCAGTTTGATTTTGGCTACTCACAGGCAGACCGGTATGAAAAACATAAGTAGCTGATGGCTGCCAAGAAAAAATGGAGAAAATAAAAATAGCACGGCAACAAGAAACACTCTCTTTTTTTTCGTTTTAAGAAGTACTAATGCATTCAGTATTTTTTAAGCCACAGTTATTGAAACACTACAGAAAAAATATAACCACATGGGTCCTTTTCATAGTATTGCTCAACAAGGATGAAAATTAATGAATAGTAGAAATATAAATTAATATCTTTGAAAACATTACATCTAGTTGAATCATTTATAATCTTATTAAACCATATGAATGTTCACAGACCTGGGGGATCCAGAAACTGTATTCCAATTTTTCTCTTCTCCTCTTAGAAATAACCAAATCAGAGGATGAAAACCAAGAGCTCCCAGGCCAGGGATCTGTCCTAAACACAAACACACACACACACACACACACACACACACACACACACAATTTATATGTATACACATACATATTGTTTGTTGTTTTTTCTGAGGTTGTTGAAATTGCTAAATTGTCTACTTTAAAGATCAGGAGATACTAGATATATACTGCATTCTGACTTCTCTTGAATAACTGGAAAATCTGGAAGCAGTTAAGCAAACCTAAATCACTCCTCTTCCTTTTATTATTATTATTATTATTATTATTATTATTATGAGACAGAGTGTCACTCTGTTGCCCATGTTATAGTGCCGTGGCATGATCTTGGCTCACTGCAACCTCCGCCTCCCAGGTTTAAGCAATTCTCTTGTCTCAGCCACCCAAGTAACTGAGATTACAGGCATGGACAACTACACCTGGCTAAGTTTGTGTATTTAGTAGAGATGCGGTTTCACCATATTGGCCAGACTGGTCTCAAACTCCTGGCCTCAAGTGATCTGCCTGCCTCGACCTGCCAAAGTGCTGGGATTACAGGCATGAGCCATTGCGCCAGCCATACTCCTCTCTCTTAAATGAAATACACACTTTCACTTCAACACTTTGTACAGCATTCTTGCTCATGTCTCCAGCACTGAGCCCATTTAATAACTGCCTTGTAGTTAAGGCTCATCACTCATTTTATCTTACTGGTTGGGGACATTTTTAAAGATTTACAATTGTGAAGTTTGTCTCTAATGAATGTAGGGTATGTTTTACTAAAAAGAGATTGGTAGCATCTATACAACTCCAAAGTAACCCATTAGTTCAATGTAGAAAAATAAGATTTCACATCAAAATCAAGTGCTTCATGTAATATTTCTTATTTACACAAATTTCCTCATCAATTCAGGCTAAGTGGCAGTATCGGGAGATAATTCTTCATGGGTCTCTTGTATCTCTGCGAATCTGTGAGCAAGCACTGATTGCCCTTTCATTCCAGATAATTGTCTCAAAGATATTTGTATAGTAAATAGCTTTGGAAGACAGAGAAAGTACTAATATCTCTCTTAAAGCAAAAAATAGACGGGTTTACTGCCCATTATTTTAAAAACTTGGATTCTCTCAGCACAGGGTTTGTCTTAGAAAGAAACCCATTTTGTGCGCAGATATCAGTCTGGGCCCATCTATACTACCCTTCCTGTCTTCTGCCAACAACCCTGAAACTGTTGCAAGCTACCCTGTTACTTTGGACCAGGGTAAAATTTCAGACTCTTCACAGCCCCTGACACATTTCCCCAGTCACTAATTTTTATGAATAACTTAGAATTAAATCTAATCTAATCATGCCATACAATTTCAAATGCACAAATCCTTTACACTTACATCCACGTGAGAAAAAAGATTTATGAACCCCCTATGTAGGTGTTTGAAATATGTGGATGAATTGTTCATGAGCAGGATATTGATATTACACAGCTGGTTCCCGCTGCTTATTACCTGAGTGAGCTTTGGATTGTTGCTTTACTTTCTTGAGTCTCTGTTTCCTCATCTATGAAATGGGGCAATAATTCCAATAATATAATGCCACTGTAAGTATTACATTCAATGTTTGTGAAATTTATTAACCATAAATTTTCTTCAGAAATTCGTGTAGTGGGACAACTTATTGATAAGTTGTTTCTTACTACTACAGATTTTCTAGAAAGGAATGAAATCAAATGTTCAAATACCTTCTCTCTTTCTCTCTCTCCCTCTCTCTCTCTCTCCTCTTGCTCCCTTTCAACATTCATAAGAACATTCAGGCCTATATTTTCAAATTTTCACTGTTTTTATTATCCCTAGAGGGTATTTTTAAAAATTATTCTTGAAAGATCAAGAAGTCATACCCTAACAGGCCTTTAAACCCATAGCAACAGAACATATACTTGAGTAAACAAAGATGAAAGTGTTGAAGGATTGACTGTAGGTGTGTTGGATTTCCTGGGATTTGAAGGGACAAGGCCTGTAGCAGAATAAATGCCATATTCCTAAGATGGCAGAATGTTGGATGAATATGTGCGTGGGTAACAATGAAGACCAGGCTCTATATTTCAGCATCTCAGTGAAGGCCCTCTGGTTGATAATATCCTACAGGAAGTGGTGCACCAGTGAAGTAGCCTACCCTTCGATGACCACCTGGGCCAAGGGGAAAAAGCAGTTGCCAATGTGTCAAGTGTAGATTAAAATGACACTTCTCATTTTGCATGCACTGCACCAGGGAGAAGAAAAGGGTCCATTGGAAAATGGCTAATATTGGACTTATGGCCAGTTTTGGAAGTGGAGCCATCAACTTAGATTTATTGGGATTTGGGGGATAAAAAAGTTAAATGTATTGTTTATTTTATGAAGATTGGCATAGGGCAATTTAAATCTGTCTAAGTGACTAGAAAATAAGTTGGAGCTGTTATTGGCATTATTCTTCTAATAAAAATAAGCCATCCTTCTTTAAATATCTCAATTCTGTGTCACATATCTCTTTTCTTCTTAGACACTTGGAATTACAAATGTTCTAAGATGTCATCAAGACTAACCTCTTAGTCAAGGTAACAACTATTTGTACAGTGTCTCTAACAAATGGTTATGCATCCTCTGTTGGAATATGTTTGTTGACAAGGTCTTCACAATTGATTAAATAGATTAAATATCCTTTCTGAAATTCCCAGCCATTTGCTTTAAGATTTTTTTTCTGGAATATTTTTCTAAGGTGTTTTTACCTTAGAACACCATATTCCTAGATAAGAATCATTTTCACGAATATATTTTGTTCTAAAGAGTGTTGAACAGTTGAATCTACAAAACAAGAAATATATAGGAACAAGGAATATTAACTTACTAAATTATGTGTACAATATATTGAATTCAATATGTGGGTGTATATCTATTCTTAATATTAAATATCCATATTTGAGTTTTTACATATACAGAACTTCAGCTCCTTCTAAATATAACATTGACTGTAAGAATTAAGAAAGTGTGGAGAATTACACAGTAGAGTAGAATATAGTGTCATTGTGATCTCATGCATCATCTTAGAGGTAAACTAAGGCATAGCTCCATAAGAACTGAGGATACGTAGTAATGCAACAGGGAAACAGGAAGAAAATAATCTACTAAAAAAATTATAAATTAGCTTCTAAGATGTGTTCTCTGACTAGAATCTAATTCAAACTGAATTGAGCAGCTGACTTCAGAATAACACATAGGCATACTGGAAATGAAACGGTATGGACCACATGTCATACCTGGACTGTCACAGAGGTCCAGGTGACAGATTATCTTCCCTGTGTCCAAACTGTGAAAAGAGTCATGTTTAAACGTGAGAAAAGCAGAATCATTTGCAATGCACTAACTTCACTTGCACAGTATCTGCTGGAACCCTGAAAAGTCATTCGATTGTAGAAAAGCTTAAATTATAGGTAGTGTATTTTTTGTACAATGAACCTGAGTTATTAAAAGTGCTTAACTAATCTTATCAGCCACCTACTGTTAGACAAATTGTGAAATTTATTATGATATTTTCCTACAGATAATTTTCAAGCAATTCAGCCAACAAATTTATTTCAATTCTGCTTATTTTTTCTCTTGCTAAAACATTACAGTGAATGCACAGCTGAGTAAGAGTTACTCCTCCTCTTTTCACACCTCCAAGGAGTTTTCATCTAGTAGAGGAACTTTCAATAGGGGAACAAAATAGTAGAACGTGTAATAGGAAAAGGGCCATTATCTAAGAAACTATGGGCTCCTTCAGGACAAGGATGGTCTCATGGTCCATGTACGCTCTGCTTTAAGCATAAGTCCAACTTGTCTATTGAGTGAATAATTTAAAAACAGGAGGAAAGAAAGATAGATCAAAGGTGGGTATAAAATGAAAACATGGGAAAGGTCTATAGGTATGAATGAAAAGCAATAATATAGGAAAATATCTGAGATGGAGTTTTGAAGAATAAAGATTTTGACAGGCAGTTATTAGGTGAAAGGGTATTTAAGAAACAGAATTCAGCATGAGCAACTTCATAAATATTGGGAAGAAAAAAGCTAAATTCAGTGGAGAACAGGCAGCATCTTTCATGCAAAAATTTAAGAGCAGCTGGAAAGGTACCTCTGAGAGGTATCATATAGGAACTCACCAGGTAGAGATCCAAGTAGAAAACATTTGTTTCATTTTGGTTTTATTTTTGTCTGACCAGCATTTATCTTATTCTGATGAGAATTCACTGGTATAACTAGAAATAGTATCTCATCCCCACATTTAACTAAAATTATTTGAAGTATAACCCATGTTCAGTACAGTGCTTGTCATAATGCATTTTTAGACATGTATAAATATGTGATTACCAACCAGATTAAGATATGTAGAGCCTCAGAAGGGCCCCCTATACCACTTGCCCATCAGTACTCCATCAAAGAAAATCCTTCATTCTCATTTTTTTATCATGTTACTTTTGCCATTTTTGAGTAACATATAAATATAATTTTACTTCTTCAACTAAACATATGCTTATGATTTTTAATCCTGTTGTTGCAGGTAGCAGTAGTTCATTCTGATTTCCTTGCTTTGTGATATTCCATTGTATTAGGTTGATGCAAATGTAAGCGTGTTTTCTGTCATTATTTTAAATGGGAAAAAAACTTGCTCACTTTTGCACCAACTGAACACAAAGATGCCACTGTACTATTTCATTTTATAAATATTTGTTCACTCCATGGTGGAGAACATTTTGGTTGTACTTAGTTTGAATAAATCAAACTAAGTACCAATTGGTACTTAGTTTGAACAAACTAAGTACCAATTGGTATTTAGTTTGAATAAATCAAACTCTGTAGGGACTTTTTTTAGAAATAAAATCTTCATACATAGGGCAATCATATATCACAGTTTAAGTCCCAGCCTACACCTATTTTTCTGTCATAATCATCAATAGTGCCCCCCTCAGTTTACTTTTAAGAAATTATACAATTTGTATGATAAATTACATGGTAATCTTATATGTAAAAATCAAATGAAAGCCTTAACAAATGTAATGTTCTCTGAACTGAAAAATCAAGAACAGCTATCACCTACTGTAATAGCAGTTGCCTAGATCTATAAAATATAATTAGAAGAGCCTCCAAGAATTTCATACCCTGTGTAGTGATCTTAGGTAATTCATTATTACTATGGTTAATTGGTAGTGATTTATTTCAGAGTGACTTTAGAACTTCATTACATTGATTATTAAAATTAATTTCTTAAGATTTTATGAGAAAAATGGAACAAAAATAAAAATTACAGCAAGCGGCATGGAACAATTTCTTATGTAAAAACACTTTTTGAAGATGTCTGTGGGAAGATCGCATTGATAAGGACAGAAGACAAGGAAATACTGGGTAGAAGAGGGTGATTTCCCAGCAAAAGCTCCACCCTCAAGCCTGGAGATCTACAGCCCTAAATGGGAACAATCGACAATCATTCCTGTTTGTGTGCCCCAAAAGCTGCCTTTTCGCTTACCATGCCCCGCTATTCTGAACTCATATAAACCCTGAACCCCAGGCTCCAGAAGCAGACGAGCAAATGAGGAGACAAGGAGACAAGCAGAGGAATGGCAGAACGACACGGCAGAGAAAGAGAGAGGAGGAGGAACGTCTCAAAATCAAGAGGAGTTCGGCTAGGGGAGGCAGGACAGGGGATCAGCTGCTGGACGGCCTGGTTCCAGGGGAAGATTACCCTCCCTCTGTATCCACCTTCCAGTTCTCCATCTATCCCACTGAAAGCCACCTCCACCACTCAATAAAATTCTGCATTCCTCCTTCAAGCCCGTGCATGGCCCGATACTTCGGGACCCTGGGCAAGAGTTTGGGATACAGAAAGCCATCACACTGGCCCTCTGCCCTAGTGAAAAGGCAGAGGATCCACTGAGTTGCACTTAAGCAACCTGTTGATGATAAGGCTAAAAGAGCATTAGAACACTGGGGCCACAAGCACCTATCCAGAGACACTATGTGAGCAGGAGCCCAAAGCACTCACCCTGGCTCTGGCACCTGCTTGTCTGCATGCACCTCTTCCTATCAAGGGTTTTAGCATCAGCAGCAGTGACTGAACAGGTGAGCCACACACCTGTAGCACGTTCTATGAGGAGGATCAGGGAATTCTCCTATTTCAACATGTTTAATTTATCTTTTTGTGGCCTATTTATTTCATGCATACACACTTCGAACAAAACAAAATAGAATCCATATCACAAAGATTCCCTCAAGTCATCAGCATCTACACATTTACTTCTTCCCCCTTATAAAACTTTACTTTGAGACATCTCATGACTGGACTTGATTTGGTCATTTTCCTTTTATTCAATGCATTTATTGACGTTTTTAAAAATTATTTATGCTGCTATTTATTTTATATTTCCAAGGCTTTTAAGTAAAAGAATTTCCCCCTAAGTAATTAAAATTTAACTCCATCTCTATCTCTCCTCTAAGCACTAATTCAATCAATGATTTCCACATACATTAAGGATTTTATTTATCATCAATAAACTGTACATTGAAATACCTGTTCTTCATTTCTTTTTAAATATGTTATATATTCTGGACCCAAACTTAAAAGTTGATGATTTTTACTGTTATATAGAAATGCCATAGATGTAATTTGTTAACATTAAAATCATGTTATAAGGATTACTTTTCAAATAGTTTGTGAAATCTAGCCAATACACACTAGAAGGCATGAAAAATTGGCAAATGGTAAAAGCTCGATGGTCTTATTTAACAAGGTGTTAGTTCTTATTCACAGCAAAAGTATTAAATGGATTTAGTGCCTCAAAGGAGTGCTTGAAAGAGACCATAGATAAAAGCAAGAAAATTAGCTAGACAGAGAATTATGAATGATGTCTTCCTGTCCTCTGATGAAAAAAAAAAGCGTTTGGAAATGTACCTTAAACCAGCAACGGAGAGGCTGGATTATTTTAATCCAAGTAATACATTACTGCAAAAGTCACTTTATGAATCTATAGAAGTCTAACAAGAAAAACAGTAGCAAGATTTGCAAAAATAACAACAAAAATTTCTACTCTTTTTTAGAGAGATCTTCTCCTGAAAAGATATATTTTCTAAAGGAGAAATTTACCTTTAGCATATTATGTCAAAATATAATATTTAAAGATAAAAACAGATAATATCCCATATTATTTGCCTACACATTTGTTATAAACATTTTGAGATTCTTTTGAAACCTTTCTTATTTTGTTGTTGCTGTTGCTCTTTTCTTTCTTGAGACAAAGAATTAACCGTCTTCCTAGAAGATCACACTCGAGACTCCAAACATACAATCTGGTCATTGCCAGATCTCATTGCATCTAGTGATAAAGTTTTCTTTCCTTGTAGGATTTTACTACATAAACAATGTGCCTCTGTTCTGCATTTTGAATTTTGTTAAATGTCATTTTTTCCAGCACTTTTTTTTTTTTTGAGACGAAGTTTCACACTGTCGCTCAGGCTGGAGTGCAGTGTCACGATCTCACTACAGCTTCCGCCTCCCGTGTTCAAGCTACTCTCCTGCCTCAGCCTCCTGAGTAGCTGGGATTACAGACCTGCCACCATGGCTGACTAATTTTTGTATTTTTAGTAGATATGGGGCTTTACCATGTTGGCCAGGCTGGTCTCAAGCTCCTGACTTCTGCCCACCTTGGCTTCCCAAAGTGTTGGGATTACAGGTGTGAACCACCGTGCCCAGTCCACTCTTTTAAGTTAATCCAACTGGTCAAGCTTCTAAGAAAGTATCTTAAAAATGAATTTTAGTCTTCATCTTCCCAGGAAATACTATATACTATAATGATCCAAATGCTGAGATTTTATGAGACACATTTGAAATCTTTCACCAAATATAAATTTGTAGGCCCCATCTCTGTTGAACAAATCAATAATATTTATAGATTTATAAATGGCTACTAAAACACATTACAAAATTTCAAAGTGTTTTTTATAGGGAATTCCCTGATATAAGATAAATAAACCAGATTCTACCTCTGTCGAAAATATGAAAACTCTGTAGATGGTCTTCATCCATGAATTCTTGACCTCAAACATTCAAATATGTCTTTGGGCATCTCATTGCCCTCTTTTCATGCCCTTTTTGGAAAAGATTCTAGTCATTTCTCATGTTCATTGGCCTCATTAGTCAAAATCTCTTGACCACTCTGTGATCAATCTGGATTTCCTCCAATGAGAATGGCTTTTTTTTCTTTAAGAATATCAGGAAATCTCCTCTAAACTTTATACAACATTTCACATATTTAATTACAAACACCATTAAAACAATGGAAAATGGAACCTCCATACACTGCTGGTAGAAAGAAAAATAAGGCAGCCACTTTGTCAAACAGTCTGGTAGCTCCTCAAAAAGTTCAATATGGAGTTACCATAGGACCCAGAAATTCCAACCTAGGTATATACCCAGGAGAAATAAAAGCATGCA
Source organism: Saimiri boliviensis (assembly GCF_048565385.1). Classification (NCBI taxonomy): domain Eukaryota; kingdom Metazoa; phylum Chordata; class Mammalia; order Primates; family Cebidae; genus Saimiri; species Saimiri boliviensis. The sequence continues at coordinate 19,153,992 of NC_133468.1, forward strand.
TTCCCACCAAAATCTTGTACATTATTGCAGCAGTAATTATAATACCTAGAAATGTAGAGAAAATCCAAATGTCCAAAATGAATAAATAATTGAATAAATAAAATAGGGCATATCCATACAGTGAAATATTATCTGGCCATAAAAATAAATTAAGAACGAAATGTGCTACCACTGGAATAAACCTTGTAGATATAATGCTAAGTAAAAGAAGCCTGTCAGAGCAGATTACATATTGTATGATTCAATTTGTACGAAATAATAAGAATAGGCAAATCTACAGAAACAGAAATTAGATTAAGTGCTGTCTAATGATGGTGGGGCAGGAATGACTAGAGAATGACTGCTAATGAATATGGAGTTTCTTTCTGGAGTGATGAAAATGTTCTAAAATTGATTGTGGGGATGATTGTATGAGTCTGTGAATACACTGAAAACCATTAAATTTTATACTTCAAAATGAGTGAGTTGTATGGCTAATGACCTAATATCTCAATTAAATTGTCATATTTAAAAAGACAGTGTAATGTATCATGAGATAACCAAATACATATATATATATGTATAGATATGTGTGTATCTATACATATACACAGATATATACATATTTATACATATACACATACAGTTGATCTTTCAACAATGCAGGGATTGGGGTGCTAACCCCATGCAGGTGAAAATGCACATATAACTTTTGAGTCCCCCCAAATTTAGCTACTAGTAGCTTGCTGTTGACTGAGAGGCTTCCTGATAACATAACCAGTTGATTAACAAATAGTTTGCATGTTATATGCATTATATTCTGTATTCTCACTATAAAGTAAGCTACAGAAAAGAAAATGTTATTAAGAAAATTATAAAGAAGAGAAAATATATTTACTATTCATTAACTGGAAGTGAACCGGCATAAAATTCTTCATTCTCATCTTCACATTGAGTAGGCTGAAGAGGAGGTTGAGGAATGGCTGGTCTTTCTGTCTCAGGGTTAGCAGAGGCAGAATAAAATCCTTGAATAAGTGGACCCGCACAATTCAAGCCTGTGTTGTTCAAGGGTCAACTACATATGTATGTGTACATACATATATATATGGTCTATATACCAACAATAACCAGAGTGATTATCCATTTATTTATTCAATAAACAGTTAAACACCTAGGAAAGCAAAAGAATATATTGAGCACTAAAAATCAATAAAAATAATAAGGACAACAATAAGAAAACAATAAGCCTTAAAAAATGATAAAGTTGATAAAACCCAAGCAAATCTAACCAAGAAGAAAAAGATATGATAAATCTCAGGTCAAATCTTAGCTCTACCAATTAATTGCTGAATAACTTTAAAGTAGACATTTAGCCTTTCTGAACCAAAGACCACGCTGGCTCAGCTAATTCCCATCTGCATAGAAAAAAGCTTCAGTTGTTCAAACTCATCTTCTATTCTAGAACATTTGGATTGTTAATGATGTTTTTGACAATTGTAGCTTTTAAATTAAAACAAAAAAATGAGAACAATTTTAGAAATGAAATTTAAGCCATTTCATTAAACTGTATGTCCTTTTCTGATCTTTTTCTCTCCAGCTTTATTAAGGTATAATTAATATATAAATGAATAAAGAAAATGTGGCATTTATACATCTGTAAGTATATAAAAGAATATTATTCAGCTATAGAAAATAAGAAAATTCTGTCAGTTGTGACTACATAGGAGAACCTTGAGGACATAACGTTAAGGAAAAATAAGCCAGACACAGAAAGATAAATACCATATAATCTCATTTATATGTCGAACTAAAAAAGTCTAACTCATAGAGGCAGAAAATAGAATGGTGGTTGCCAGGAGCTGTGGGGTTGGAAAAAATTGGGACATATCAGCCAAAGGGTATAAATTTTCAATTATGAAGGATGAACAAGTTCTGGAGATCTAATGTACATCATGGTGACTATACTGTAGTTAATAATACTATACTGTATACTTGACATTTTCTAAAGGGGTGGATATTATTACCACCAAAAAAGCATGTCTTGTAAAGACAGAAAAAAGTATATATGTGTATATATATATATAAATCACACTTGCCATACCTGCGCATGTTACAGTAAAAGAAAATGAGCACCTATTGCAGAACAAGTTGTGTCAAATTCACAAATTGCATTTCTAATTTTGTGTCTATTGTTTTAAGTATATTTTTCTATCCTGATCAGTAATAAATATAGTGAATTTGTTTTTCTCAAAGTCTGCTTTAATTTTACGATTCTTACATTTTTTGTCATGCAACTTCATTTTTAACTCATAGAGCAGTTCATCAACAAAATCAGTACTCGTCAATTTTCTGATCATTGAGTAGAGTCAAGAGAGCAGTCTCTGCAGTTAGATAGACCTAACCCAAAGCCTGGGTCAGCCTTTCATTTGCCATGTGATTCCAGAAAGTTACTTTACCTGAGTTTGTTTAGGTTTTAGTGGCAAATGCTACAAGTTGCCTCCTCAATATCCATTCTCTGCTGTGGACTTAGGCATACACCTCAATCCATTTTGGGCATTAATGTTCCTGATTAATACTCAGCTTCCCATAGGTTAATTTTAGTCAGGGATAAGGAAGAAGAAGCTCCTGAGTAGGGTTTCCAAGTAAGCTCTCAGTAGGGACAGAGTCACCTGGCTTTCCATTTTGGCCCTTTGCTCTTCACCCTCCCCCTTTTATTCCTTGTCTAGAATGTAGACACAATGGCTGGAGGAGTAGCGGTCATATTGGGCGTGACTAAGGATGTCGAAGTGGAAAGGTCAACAGATTACTTATGACACCATGTAGCAAATGGATCAACTCTGGACACCACACCCATTAATCAAATGTCAATTGATTAAGCTTCTATTTTTTAGATTTTCTGTTACTTGCAGAATGTGCAGGCAGAGCACAGTCCAGTAATTTTCCTTTCTGATATTATCTAAAGACAGTGTTTGCAGTCATCCCTGTGTTTTTTGATTAGCATAAAGTGGGAGCAAATGTTAACAACTATTATTAGCAGTGATGTTTCATACACCCTAACAAACAGACACCTCTGAGATACCCAGTTTCTGAGGCAAGACATGAGTGGGCGAGAAATATATATATGTGAATTCAAATGCAGAGATACACATATCTAAAGCTAGTTTGATAAAAATCCACCTGGTTTCTAGTTATACCTTTATTTGCCTAGGGAAGGCTTCAATAACACACTTAACCTTGAAGCCACTGCCATTTTCCCATGGTCTCAAAGAAGTCAATAAGTAATTGATAAATTTTCTGTCACTGTGGGTGATTAATAGAAGTTACACAGCATCAGTTACATCAATTTTTCTGTATCTGAGGAGTAAAAAAATTGATTTCACAAACTTACTGGTGCATATTGATTCAATGCCTGTTCCTAGGCCATTTCTATTTAATGCTTTTGTGCAGTCACTGAGAAAAATCTCAGGACTGTCAAATAAAATATAATTCTGTGGACTTTTTATATATTACTCTGCAAGTAATTTTGGTATCAGTAATGCACTTTCAAGTTGGGAGACATACTCTCACTTAAAATGTTTACATATCAGGGAAATAAGACTAGAAAACAGCTAAAATCATTATTCACTTAAGTCTGAAATCTCTGATGACACATTTGCAAAAGCACTATTAGTATGTGGTTTTTTAAAAAAAAAGAATAGGAATTATGTTTTAAGTATCTCTCATAAGTTTCAAGAACTAGTTTGAGATGAAGAGGTACAAATATGGCTGAGCGTGGGGGCTCACACTTAAAATCCCAGCACTTTGGGAGGCCGAGGCAGGTGGATCACGAGGTCAATAATTGGAGACCAGCATGATCAACATGGTAAAACCCCAACGCTACTAAAAAAAAAAAAAAATACAAAAATTAGCTGGGCATGGTGGCACACCTGTAATCCCAGCTACTCAGGAGGCCGAGGCAGGAGAATTGCTTGAACCTGGTAGGCAGAAGTTGCAGTGAGCTCAGATCGCGCCACTGCACTTCGGCCTGGGTGACAGAATAAGACTCCGTCTCAGAAAAAAAAAAAAAAAAAGAAAGAAAGAAAGAAAAAGAAAAGATGCAAATATGTTTCCAAAACTTCCTTTTTGGAGGTACTCTGCCTTGTCATCTTCCTAGCAAGGCCTCAGGTAGGAAGCGGTAGCATACAAAGAGAAGGCAAGTATCTGAATTTAACAATAATAAACCTTAAAAGCGTATCTAAAATGCCTTTTTTCAAATAATTACCTGTCAACAAAAATGCAGGAAGTATCAGTCCAGGTCAGGAACGTTCTGGGTCCTGGGGATAACACAGTGAGTGAGACAGACAAGACCCCTGCCCTCACTTAGCTTATATTCTAGAGAAACACAGATTGATGGTAAGGGGAAAGATAGGAAAAACAATAAATAAACAGTATAGTTTCAGATACTGTTAATGTTGAAAGGAATAATGCAGCAATAGATGAGATAGTAGGTGCTGTGAGTTGGAATTTGCCATCTAAATAAGTTGGTTAAAAAGTCTTTTCAAATGAGGCAAAATTTGAGCTAGAACCTGAATGACAAGGAGGAAGTTATACAAAAAATGGGTAAAGAATAGTCTAAAAAGCAAGAACAGCTTGTGCAAGAACCCTAAGGCGGGAAGAAGTTTGTGCTATTCACGAACCAGATAGAAAAGAGGGTGGCTGGAGTGAGCAAGGAGTGAATGGTGGAGGGTGAGGTGAGATCTGTCAACAGAGGCCAGATCAGGAAAATCTTTGTACATAACAGACATCAATGAAATGGCATGGTTGTTATTTTATGTGACTTAAGTAGCCACTGTAGGGCTTTAGGTATGAGAGTTTCTGAACACAGCTCATGGTTTGTTTCTTCAATCCCAATGTCTCTAATTAATCCTATATTTGATAGGAATTAATTTAGTTATAAAATATAAAGAACATAAATGCTTGTCATAATTCTTCAAAATTTAAAATGTTTTTATACTTTTCTGTAAAATAGTGGTTTTCATCTGAGGCAATTGTGCCTCCCCAGTGACATTTGGCAATGTCTGGAGACATTTTTTGTTATCTCAATTGCAGGGTTCTACTGGCATCTAGTGGGTATAGACCAGGGATGCTTTCAAACAGATGCTATTTTTGTAGCTACCACCACAAAAATACCTTATTTAGCCCGAATTTTAATAGCACCAAGCACCAAGGTTGAGAAATCCTGCTTACTATAAAGGAACTTACACAATAGAATTTGAAAGATACTGACAACATTTTTATCTAATGTATAATAAATGTTTTGTATTTCACTTGATGCTGATCTTTTTTTTTACTGAATGTTCCATTACTTCCCCAGTAAACAAATATATAAATATATACATAGAAATAGAACAAACCCAAACAATTCATTCTTGGTGCTACAGACTAAACTGCCCTCCTAAAATTCATATGTTGAAGTCCTAGCCACCAATGTGACTATCTGGGGATACAATCTTTAGGAGGTAACTAAAGTTACAAGAGGTCATAAGGGTAGGACAATGATCTGATAGGACTATGGTCATATAAGAAGAAGAAGAGAGAAAGAGAGAATGAGATCACTCTCTCTCTCTCCACATCATATGAGAATGCAGTGAGAAAGTCGCCATCTGCAAGCCAGGAGGAGAGCCCTCACCAGAAACTGAACCCTCCTAGGCCTTGATCTCAGACTTTCCAGTCTCCAGAGCTTTGAGAAAATACATTCTAGTGGAAAGCCACAGGGTCTATGGTATTTTGTTACGGCAGTCCAAGCAGAATAACACACTTCAATATGAGCTTTCTAGACAGTGATCAATGGAGAGGGAAGGGGAGAGCTTGAGGACGTAGCACTAACCCCTGTGATTTATTTCGAAGTCATAGTAACTCTTGACTCAATGCTTATCAAAGCTATTAGATTCAACTGGATGGACAATCGAGAAATATATTTCCAAACTTTGCCCTGGGATAGAAAATCTACAGTGTTCCAACACTCTTATTACCAACAGCACCCTCCTGAAATCAGTTATCCTATAGATGACTAGGGAAATACTCAAACATATGGTTTTATTCAATAAAGTAGCAGTTATGCTATGTATATTTCCATTTTAGAATAACCACATTTATGGTGTGAGATTTATTCTCTAATTGAAATTTATCATCATTTCACCCTGAGACATTTTTCCTGAAGATGTAAGAGTATTTTATGTTTCAGCAACTGCAATTTTATTCTTCATAATTAATAACACAATTGCTGTGCATTTCTTATTTTTGATGCATTACAAGAGTTTTGACAGTTGGAACAATCTGCAAAATGTGTTATGTTGTGTTGCTTAATACCTTATTAGGGAAGCTGACTTGTCTCCAAGGCAGTTCCATTTGCTACATTACAACGAGACAGTAAGTTACTTTGACAGGGAAACAGGAAAAGGAAGGCTATACTTATAAATAAGAGCCCAGACAAAAGAGAATTTTAAATTATTCCATAACTTACATGATAACTGAGAATCCTGATCATCATAAACATAAAACTCAAACACAAGGCTATTTTCTTTTTCCGCTAATATCTTTATGAACGTAATCAAGAATTTGATACAGTCTTCACTAGCCAATATTATAAACACTGTTAATGTTTATGAATACATATGGCTCATTTCCGTTTTCAGCATTTACATATCCCTAAAAATAGGTGCCCTGTAACTCTGCTCAACTTACATATTGTTAAGAGTCTACCAGAACCTGTTCTTTTCTGCAAGAATAACAAAACAAGCTTATTTCATGATTATGTATAATTATTCTGGTGTAAAATATTTATAAAATTGATGCACTATGTGACTATCTTCTTCAACATGCAAACTAAGAACATAAGGAGGGTGAAGGCAGCAAGATGTTGCTCAAGATGGAGATTTGTTATTAAACTGAAAGATTGGAAAAGCAAATAATTTTTATGCCAAGAGAAACAAAACCTTCCACTTTCCTGATAAATTGTTACAGTTTTAAAGTTAATCAATTTTCTTTTGTGAATGTCCCATGCAATATTTATTTAACCATCTTTACTTTGAAAAAGAATATTTTTTTCTGGTTTTTCTCCTCTCTCAGAAAGAAAAAAAAGAAGAACGAAAGGGAGTAGAGGAGGAGGAGGATAAAGATGTGAAGAAAAAATAAAAAGGAGAAAGGAGGGGAAAGAAAAGAAGAATGGGAAAACTTGGGACATAGGAATAGCTTGAGCACCATTTAGAACTCATCATTAAAACATACAAACCGCACGCACGCGCACACACACACACACACACACACACACACACACACACAGAACCGTTTCAGGTGTTTTCAAAAGCAAGAAAAAAATAGGAAAATCATAAAGTCAAATTGCAGTCATGACTATTGCATCATATTGTTTGTGAATTTTCACAGCCCCTTAAAAGCAAAGATTATATTAGTCATAATCAGACTTCAACCCTGCTGGGCCACTCTGCTTGGGAAACTGATAAAACAGGTCTGAGCACTCGGTTTCAGGTAGTTTGGAGAGTATAGTAAGAACTGGCCTGCATACCCATAGCAGCTTTTGAATGCCTTACACTGCTGCACAATGTGTCATTTTTTAAAGATAAAGAAATAATACCTTCCAGGAATCATCTTTCATCAGTCATTTGGGGCTCAGTAGAAATTAGGCTCAAATTGCCAGGGCCTGGTGTGAATGCTCCTTTGTAAACATACTTGGGCTTCCTGCTGCTCAGCTGTGTGGCTACTTGCATGATTTATAGCCCCAACACTTGGCCCAGGATCCTAGAAAATCTGTGCCCAACTCTATATTTCATCCTTTCACTTGGCTGAGTATTTATTTTAAAGAGATAATGATTTCATGTTTCCACTTTTCTTTAAATTGCTTTTTTGTTTAAACAAGTATTTAGTGAAAAAGAAATGACTTTATTCTCCTCTCTACATTTTGAACCTTACTCTTCTTTCCTTAGTCCCCAAATCAGGCAAAAAGGAAAAACTCACTTCTTTATGTTGTATGTTTCTTCTTTTAATCACAGCTTAATTTTTGATCTTCATAGTATGGCATTCCTTAGCAAACTGTGTGTCTTTGTTTTTTCATTCTGTTTTGTTTTTTGAGACAATGTTTTGCTATTGTTGCCCAGGCTGGAATGCAATGGCACAATCTTGGCTCACCGCAACCTCCACCTCCTAGGTTCAAGAGATTCTCCTGCCTCAGTCTCCTGAGTAGCTGGGACTGCAGGTGCACGCCACCACGCCCAGCTTATTTTCGTAATTTTTTTTTAGTAGAGACAGGGTTTCACCATGTTGACCAGGATGGTCTCAATCTCTTGACCTCACAATCAGCCAGCCTCAGCCTCCTAAAGTGCCGGGATTATAGGCGTGAGCCACCATGCCCAACCACAATCTGTGTCCTTGTATTGAAAATTATATTTCTTGTAACATCACACGTATATATTTCAAATAATGTGTTCATTTAAAAAGTACTAGAGGCCATTGCCAAACCATTAAGAATTAAAAGAAGAAGTTAGCTAGGTGCAGTGGCTCACACCTGTAATTTCAGCACCTTGGGAGCTGAGGCTGGCAAATCGCTTGAGCCCGTGAGTTCAAAACCAGCTTGGGCAACATGGTGAAACTTCATCCCTACAAAAATACCAAAAAAAAAAAAAAGCCATGTAGAGCTGCATGCGCCTGTAGCCTGTAGTTCTGGCTACCTTGGAGGACGAGGCCAGAGGATCAGTTGAGCCCTGGAGGTCAAGTCTGAAGTGAGCAGAGATCACAACAATGAACCCCAGCCTGGGTGACAAAGTGAGACTTTGTCTCATAATAAAATAAATTTAAATAAAGAAAGAAGTTGCAATTTTTTAGGACAAATAAATCTAGGCATCTAAATTACAACATGAGGAATGCAGTCAATATTATACTGTATATTGAAAATTTTCTAAAAGAGTAGGTTTTAGGTGCACTTACTACACACAAAAAAGATTACTCTGTGAGAAGACAAATGTATGAATTTGCTGGACTACAGTAAACATTTCACTATGTATGTGTATATTAAAATATCATGCTGTACCCCTTAAATATAACAACAAAAAAGAACTAGAGGAGGAGCTCCAAATACGTATCCATAAAGTAAAATATGTTTGAAATTGAGGTACTGTTATAATGTACATATATATGATATGCATTAAATACATATATGTAATTTTATATAATTATATATTATTACATACAATAAACATACAATTACATATTAAATACATATAATATGTAATATATTCATTATATTATTGATTACCTTGATTATTATTACACAATTCCAAGTGCAGTGAGGAATACTGGCAAAATTATGATGTATCATTGACATCTTTCACCTACCATAAAATTTGTAGTCAATGCCATTGCAAAGCCTCTGCCCCTCTCACCTTAAAGGAAATGTTCTGGTGCTTATTATTTCTTTGATATCATCTTAAGAAACCACCTGAAAAAATGTTGAATAATACAAATGAATGTACCTCTACTGGCAGAATTCTTGGGTATTTCCAAAATGATAGTAAAATGATACAGAAATCAAGAAGAACTCCACATTTTCTCAACTAAATAATATCGTTTGAACATCCATTTACTCCATCAACAAATGTAATGCTGAATTGAGTTAGCAAAAGATATTTACACATGATAGACTCTTGTTCTTGTATACTATTAATGGGACAGGTAAAATAAATTACTATTATGCAGCTATCAGTACATAAACACACATGAGTAACTACTAATACAAATTGATAGAAGAAAATGAAGTCCATTATTCCTTTAATCTTGATTTTCCCTTAAGATATAAAAAGGGCTAAACCACCTTAGAGATAAATGTAATATGCAATAAGATGCAAACTGTTACTCTCTCTAGTCATCTGCCACCATGACACTTTTATGAAAATAGAAGCAAAAATAGCAGCATTGGCAAAATCAAGCTTCCTAAAACTCCACCCCTGAGGAAAAAAACAAAAACAAACAAGCATTCTCATTATATTTAATGAACATATCACCACTGTGGCATGTTTCTGCAGGACTGCAAGTAAATGGCAAAACCAGTTCTAAAAGCACAGCTCTGTTTCAGAACAACTGCTCATTTAGCATCCCCCTGAACAAAGGATGGCACATGATATGATTTCTTTCCACTTCACCTGCTCGTCCCTTTGAAGAGTTGCTCTTGACATTCCGTGACGAATCACCTTCCTTAAGGCTCCTAAGTCACATATCACCTACTGCAGGCAAGATTTAAATCCTGTGCAAGAGTATCACTCTCTACCAAGCCAAAAATGTGCTTTCCAGGAAACCTCACAGCCTTCCTGAAACCTGAGCCCTGTGCAGCTGTCTTCCTGGAGGGAGGCCTTTAAAACAGACAGAAAATAACTTTGTTTCCCCATCTCACAAAAGTACTCAGTATAGTCTGTAAACTAGATGGGTAGGAATTTTCTCATGTGGGGAAAATACATATTAAAATATGGATTTACTATATGCTAATTGTTTTCCTTTGTAGAAAATGAATTAACATTACTTAACATTATAGAATCCTAACACTATTTTTGGATAATCAATGTGAAATAAAAAAAAAATCAAGGCAAATAAATACTTTCAGAAAAGAGAACTATATCAGACATCTTTTTTTGCAAACACATGGTGGTAGAAATGAAAGAAGTGCTAGAATCTACTTTTTTCTCTACTTGCAAATATGGAAGTAGGGAAAAAGTAGTAAGTATACAGCAGTGACATAAATATAGTCTTTCTAAGGTTTTTGTTATTATTTTTAATAACTTCCCTCATATTCTTCACAGTATGTCAGTCAATTGACCTGGTGCTTAAACAATTTCCATAAAAATATCTTAATAATCAGTCTAGCAATTTGTTGGCTACATACCACACATGGCTTATGCAATTTTGTGAGTTTAGAAAAATGTGCCAACTGAATATTTTAGGTACAAATAGATTCACAAAGAATGCCAACAAGGTCTTTCAAAACAGTAAATAGAAGTTTCTGCCTAGAGTTTTGTTGGTCCCACCCTCTAAGCAGGCAAGCCTAAGAAAACATTTGTATGACCAAGAGTTCCTGGTTTCTGCACGCTTCTCACATGTGCTACCTGGCTTGATCATCTGTTATAACGTTCCCAAACCAATCTCTTTCTTATTTGTATGTGGAAAAGAGGCAATCCCTAAGGAGATATTAAAAAATGAGGTGTTTTATGGGTGCAGTCAGCATGCAATGGATGACTTATGGCAACTATCTGAAATGAAGCAATTTTGCATTTTCTAAGTCCATTTACTATACCGCTGCTATACTCCAGAGACATAGCCAAGACCCTAAATGTTTAAGTGTGTCCGGAAGACACTATGAGATGAACTTTTTATAAAGTAATAAGTTTCCCTGGGCGTATCTCTTGCTTCCAGGTAACCATAACTATGATGGTCATTAATATAGTTTGATGGAAATGCCCTGAATGTCTCTGTTGCAATTAAAATAAGTAAGACGATACTAGGGGTTACATATAACCCCCCTTACCCTCTAGGGTAAACCAGTATCAAGTTTTGCCTGGAGTACTTTTCATTATATGTACCTCAGTCTTTGGAAGGACAATTATGTAGGATAAAGATAGTTTTTTTAAAAAGCAACTGGTATTGGCAAAATATCAAGATTTTACATATATTTAATAGTAGACAGACTTAACTACATTAAAATAATGAAATGTTATTTTAATAATATCCTAGCTGGTTGTCTTACCTCTGAGAACTTCACTATATTATTATTAAATTATCTTCCTAGCATGGGGAGAAATGACAGATACAGGTGAGGGGACGGAAGGCAGCAAAGCACACTGCCATGTGTGTACCTATGCAACAATCTTGCATGTTCATCACATGTACCCCAAAACCTAAAATGCAAAAAAAAAAAGATACAGCAAAAAAAAAACAAAAACAAAACAAAAAAAAAAATTATCTTCCTAATGCTTAGGATATACCACCTCTTCCTTGAAATCCTTTATTGCCTCCTTACTAGACACTGGATGGATTCCAATATTCTTTCCTAGAATTAGAGATTTGACAAGTGTACCCTACCTCTTCTCTAACTTTAACTCCCACTGCTACAATGGATAAATCCTCTTAGTCAGATTCTTCTACTTATTGCTGTAAAAACAAGAAGTCAACATTGCCTTATAAACTTGGCTCACACCATTCTTTCTGCCTGTAAACTGCTCTCTTCTGCATTTAGAAGGGTCACCCTTTCTTCAAGCCTTCCACAGATGGTGTCAGAATTTGGTGATGGTAATGATATCAGCTTATTAATACACAGAGCTGTTCTTCTTACTCTCTACCAGTTGCTGTGCTTAGGATACCTTGATTATATCAGAATTTTTATTCTCATTACAAAGACATCAAATTTGCAAAAATCATTTCCAATTCTCATTATGAAGTCATCAAATTTTCAAAAATCATTTCCAATTCATTCATTCAGTCCACATATATTTATCAAGTGCCTTATAATGTGGAAACAACGTTTAACAAAGACTGACATGGGCCTTATCCTTATGAAGGGAATTCTGGGGGATGGAGGGGGGAAAATTAAACTATGAGGCACGTATTATAATGATTCAATTTCAAAGACAGACAAAATGATGCCTAGAAAAGAGAAATAACTTATCCAATTTTACATACTAAGCACAGCTTTCCAATTTATTCAGGTGCTCTTACCCCTTTGTCTAACTTGATCATCTAAATTTTTACGGTATGTATGCATGCATTTCATTCGGTACTTACTATTTGTTGATTTGCATTGACATTTAAATTATATGTGATTACTTTTTTCCCAAATAAAGTATTAAAATCCTGAAAATAATGATTCCATCAGATATCTTTTGTATTCTTGAGGCCTAGGGCAGTGGCAGATATTCAATAAGCTTGAATATGATATGAATAGTCTCCTATTTTTAGTTATTCTCAATAGATATTACAATAAATTAAGCCATAGTGATATTAACACTTTAGCAAACATGAAGAATATCTGCCTAGATACATTGCCAAATAGTTTCAGACATGTTATTTTAAATCATATCAATTATGTTTTAAGGCATATCAAATTGTTAAAATGTAAAATTAATTTTACATTTTAAAATTAATGAGGGAACAAGACCATTCTCTAATCTACAGACTTTATTCAAAATTTTATCAATTCTCCCTATAATATTTATAACAAAATCCGAGACCATGCCTTATATTCAGTTGTTATGTCTGTAGTCTATATGTCTGTAGTTATGACTGTAGTCTCTTTTAATCTGAACAGTTATTGAATGTATTTCATGACCCAGAAATTTTAAAGAGTAGAGTCCAGTTAATTTGTAAAATGTCCCTTAATTTGAATTTGAGTGATGTCTCTTCATTACTGGGTTTAGCTTATACACTTTTGGCAGGAACATCTCTGAGGGAATGATGTGACACAAAGTTCTTTTTAAAGCATCCTATCCAGTGATACACTCTATTGACTGGTAGCATAATGGGGACTAACTGGTTAAAGTGATCTCTGTCAGGATTCTACACTGAAAAGTTATTATTTCACCCTTCATAATTGATAACTATCTTTTAAAAGGGTAAATTGAGACTGTAAAAATTGCTATGCTAAATTTTACCCACTAGTTTTAATACTCATTAAAAATTCTTGCCTGAATCAATTATCATCATGACAATGGATAAATGGTAATTTTCTAACTTTATTTACTGCTCTATCTCTAGAGCAGGAAACAAAAGAGGCAGCCATTAAGCATTTGCTGAATAGCTGAATGAATACTTTCCTTATCCGCCATAGTTTTTTAACAGTAAACTAGCCTGTTCTTCTATCACAAAGGGAAGGAAGTAACATCCCATGGAATTTAATCAGCCATGTGGGGTAACCTCAAGATAATCTTCTAGAAGGGAGCCATCAGTGATACGCTTTTTGTTTTAGAATATACATGTTATGTGGATTATCATCATCACTTTTGAAAAAAGGTATTTATTTCTTAGCATTCACCAAAGCAGTAGCAAAAGGTTTGGATGAGCGTTTAAAAGATTACCAAATTCAGTGTAACTGTCAGATCTGTAAGAGTATTAATTTGTTGCTTAAAGGTTTTGCTCACTAAAAAAATAGGTAATTTCTTGACTATTCAAACAATGGTTTACACCAAATAGTTCCCAACTGAAAAGTTGTGAGGACTACATGTCTGAGTTAAAATGAGCTATCGCACTTATTGCTAGCTAGCACACGGATCAAATTCACAAAGAACAGACACAATATACCAAGACTGATTTCTTGTTGCTTATACTGACAACTATCTCCATTCTGCCACCTAGGCTCACTTTATAGATAAAAGATACACATTTTTCTTTTTCATTTTCTTTCTCCTAGTTGCCCTTTTTCTCTCATTTTTTATTTTTGAATCCTTTTATGGAGTGGAGTTTTCTATATTCAATCTACAATGCTCTGTATTTTTATCAATTTTAGTTCAATGATACACAAATCTGAAAACTAATAACTGCAGCCTGTCAGAAGGTATTTCTATAATAAGGCAGAAATGTCTAGGGTTCATTTTTATGGGATGTATGGTAATGAATTTTTTAGCATATATGTCTTCATTGTTAGCATCAAAGTCTATGATTTTCATAAGCATTTTTGGGGATGGCATATCCACAGGTGAAATTTTGATAACATTCTTTATTATGTTCTTAGCAATTGTAGAACTCAATTATTTCAAATCTGTTCAATTAATGTTCTGCTGCTTTTTCACGCTGGTCAGCCAGTCTTTTAAGCTCTTTGCAGAAATGATAGGAGCTTAAACCATATAATGCTTGGTGTTTGAGGTAGGGGTATGCTTTGAAAGGCTCAATTCTCTAAGCAAAGTATTTCTGAAAACTGTTTTCATTTTCTTGATGATAATCCATCAATTTCTACAGTCTTTAAAATAATATAAAGCCGTTAAGCTATGGGGTTTCAAGCCTTACTTACTTCCTGTTTGGAAGACTGTAAAGGCATTTTTTACAAAGAAAAGTTAATATCCTCAAGCATTTGGATAAGGGCAAAATAATCCACATGCTCTAATGTTTTGCTTTACTTGGAAAGCCTTCAAAATGCCAAAAAGGAAACAATAAGTATCCCAAAGATACCTTGAAAGAAAAATTCTAGAAATAAAATCTTTTACCCTATTAACTTATATATTCATTTACAGTAAAGATAATTTCCAAACAATCAGAATCAAAATGGACTGTCTGAGCACAGGAATCCAGAGGAAACTTCTTGATTTGATAATTATAAGAATAGTCCAAGAAGCTACAAAATATACACTATAATAATCTTATTAAACTTAAGATATTTCAACTAAAGTTTGAAGGCAGTAATAATCACAAAGCTTCCAGAATAGAGGCAGAAGTCAGCAAACCATAGTCCTAGATCAAATCTAGCTGGGGGCCTGTTGTGGCATGATCTATACATTTTTAAAAGGTTGAAAAAGAAAAGAAGGAAGGAAGAAAGGAAGGAAGGAAGGAAGGAAGGAAAGACGGAGGAAGGGAGGGAGGGAGGGAGGCAGGGAGGGAGGGAGGGAGGGAAGAAAAAAAATTAAGGCATTAAAAGTAATTATGGGATCATCACCTAACTGAGCTATTATTCCTGTGAGAGAAAAAATATAAAAGAAATCTTAGTTAACAATAAAAGAGACAGAGAGAGGAGATATGTTATCAGGACCACCAAAAGATATACTTCATGGAAGAAACTAATCTCAGAAGGAAGGAATGAGTCACAGGAAGGAGTAATGAGAAATGAGAACAGTGTATAAATTGCTAAGTCTAAAGAGGCATTGAATATAGGTTTTAGTGTGCCAGGGCTGCCATAACCAAATAGCACAGATAAGGTAGCTTAAACAACAGACATTTATTTCTCACAGTTCTGAAGTCTGAAAGTCAAAGATTAAGGTGTCAGCAGGGCTGGTTTCTGATGAGGCCTCTCTCCTTGGCTTGCAGATGGCAGTCTTCTCCTTGTGACCTGACAAGTCCTTCTCTCTGTGCATGCACAACCCTGGTGTCTGTTCCTTTTATATAGATAGCAGTCCCATTAAATTACAACCCCACCCTTATGACCTCATTAAACCTTAATTATCTTAATTATGTATCTCTAAATATAGTCATATTGGGGGTTAAGACTTCAACATATGAATTTGTAGCCAACGTAATTTAGTACATAACACTATATAAGATAATAATACTGGGGTAGTTTTCAATGAGAAGAAAAAAAATAAGTAAAATTAGAATGCCATAAAACAAATAACAGGGAAAGGTATTCATCTTTATATTCTTCAGAAGAAGAAAGAGAAGTAAATTAACTTTAGATTTATATCAAATATACATGTTAAATTTTTAAAATATATTGAATATACAACTTTCAAACAAGTGAGAGAAAGGAAAAGTATAAAAGAATATTTGTCCAATCTAAGAAAATAAAGACAAATAGAATCATAGCTAAAAGAATACATTTACATTTACCCTATACATTATAGATGAAATATAAAAATATCTTTCCTAATTATTTTTCAAGAAATAAGGAATATTCAGGCCAAAAACTAAAAACACGTAGCTCAGACAGATAAGTAGAACACTGATGCTCTTTTTGCCCTAAGGCCTATGCTGAAAGAAGGGAAATTAAGCTTTGTCTTTTATAGCTTCCAGAGGCTCAGAGAACAGAAGAATATAAGCTATCCGATTGTTGCAAACATAATTCTGGTTTTTGTCTTTAACAGTAATGTAACCGCAATTACTTTTGCACCTCCCTAATAGTTTTGCTGCTGTAAGATAAATTGATTCAGATAAGGTTCATCAAGCCCACCAGGTGAAACATTGCCAGGGAACAGAATATTTCCATTTTGCCAAAGTATCATCCTTATAGATAATTTGTTAATTAAAAAAAAAAGTAAAACAAAATAAAGTAAAAAAAAAAATAGTAAAAGCTTTAACAAATATGAAATGTAGTGGCCACTACTTTAACCAAATGACCAAAGCAAGCATCATTAACAGTGAGACAATCTAAGTATCTTCTGATGAGGGCAACATGAAGTACATAATATCACCTATGAAGTATTCTTGCAGGTGATATTATGGCCAAAAATTGTGGCCATGATCTAACTAAGCCTTCAGATTTTCCAGTTTACTGGTAAGACAGGGTGAAGAAAAACAAGTTCACACCATGGGAACACAGTGAGACAGTACAGAATGGGGACTGAATGACAGCTAGCCAGGTCTCTTCACAAGTCAGTATCATTTAAAAGAAAAAGAAGAAGAAAAGTATAAGAACCGTTCCAGATTAAATGAAACTAAAGAGAAAGTTTAAATATGGACTATATTTCAATGATATTAGAGAATTAGAGAATTATTGCTAGTTTTCATCAATGTATGAGAATGTGTATAGTTTTAGATTATGTACACTACAATATTTAGGGGCAAAATGGTTTGATGTCTGCAATATAATTGCAAATAGTTCAGCATCAATAAATAAAAGAGCAGATAAAGTAAATATGGCAAAATGTTAACGATTGTTAGGAGTACAGGTGTTAGTGTCACACTCGTCTAGTTTCAACTTTTAGTTTCACCTCTTTCTAGTCATATGATCTTCAAAACTTTTTTAAAGTTCTGGAAGGATTTTATTTCTTCGTATGTAAGATGCATTATAGGATGGTATCTGTTTCACAGAATTTTTGTAAGAATGAAATGAGAAAGTTCCTATTAAAGCACTTGAGATGGTACTTGCACAATAACTTTAGCTATAATAATTATTACTATCATTCATAATAATAAACTAAATTTTATTATTCTATGCACTGTCCTAAGTTCCAAAGTACGTGTTAATTAATAAGTTATTTGATAATATGTAAGCAATAGAATCAAAATGACTGTCTAAAGAAAAGCAGAAAGAAAAATAAACTTGCATACTTCAAATTCTATTATCCAACATAACAATGGAGTCTGGTCTTCTAATTTTAGTTATGAATTACCACACATACTCTCATAGATGCTAACTTCTCAAAATTTTTTTAGAATATCATCCATTGATGATTCAGAAGGGTCTCAAAATCTTGGTATACATAGTATCATGGAAAGTAATATTATACCACATCACAAAAATAATATAGATGGCATGCAAATCTAGCAAACATATGTAGGTGGAGTGAGAGGGAAAGGAAAGAAAAAAGAAGGAAGCCACAGAAATCATGAAGACAAAATCATTTATTCTGTCTGAAAACTGAGCAAAACTGAAGAAACCGATTTCAAATGATACCCAGAAAAACTACAAAGAAGCACAATAAAATTATATGAAAAAAACAAAGGTCACAAGAGTGGAAAAATGAATAAGCAAGCACACAGTTTGTATTCACCAACCCTGAAAAGGAGAGGAAACTACTTGACCACAGGCTGTAATTTTCACATTATTAATAATAATTTTCAAAGTTATCTTATCTTGTACAGAAATGAGGAAGTACCAAAAAGCACTGTTAAGGACATTGATTGCAGGCAATTTTATCAAGGAGAAATAAACAGCTAATTTACACACATTCTAATTTACTGACACACATTTAGAATGTACAAGTTACCAGTACTTCACCAAGACCCTTGATAATGTTTGATCACCCAAAACCATGGAAATCAAGGAATATCTATTGAGCTTCTATTATTTGCCAGGATCTGGACACAAAGGATGTAACAGTGAACAAATTCAGGGAAAGTTCGTGCCTTCAAAGAGTTCAAAGATTAGTAGGGGAAGAGGGAAAATAAATTATAAAATATATCATCTCTTTCTCAGTACCTTGTACCATAAGGAAAAATAAAGCAAATAGGTAGGCTAGACAGTGACAAAGGAATTCCCTATTTAAGAGAGGATGGTCAGGGAAGGCCACTAAGATTAGGAAACTCTTGAGTTGAGCTGTGTGTATAACATTATATAAAAGTAAAAACATAAATGTATACATATGTATGTGTATCCATGCAACACAACAGTATTCAGTCATCCTAAAGAATGAAGCACTGATCCATGGTACAACATGGATGGACCTGGAAAACATGCTAAGTGGCAGAAACTACATGAAAGGTTACATATTACATAATTCAATTTATATTAAATATCCAATATAGATAAATTTATAGAGACAGAACACACATTGGTGGTTGCCAGCTGCTGAGCAAAAGGATACATGAGGAGAAACTAAAAAAAGACTTCAAACAGATGCATAAAAGAATTGCTAAGTTTGGTAACATAAGAAATACTGAAGCAAGAAAGACTAATAGGCTTTCTAATACCAAGCCTTTTATTCTGTGTTCTAATTCTTCATGAGAAAATATAGCTTTCTATGAAATATAGCACTTGGAAATAAGTTACCATCTGGTCTTTGTCACCTCTATTACATATACCTCTTTCTGTACATTTTTGTTATCCTCACAATATCATAACTGAAATAAATAAACTTTGTTTTTCTTGTCTCCTGTCTACCTCTGTTGATAACTCTCCTGAATACGATTATTTTGGTATTATTAGGTACCTATCTATATTCATCCTCCATGTGAAAAATAATTGGGGGTTATATTTGAATGGGATTTAAGAGTAACATTTTGAGGTTTACACAATCAATACCATTTCACAGATTAAGAAATAGACTCAGGTTGTTAGGTCACTGCATCAAGTTCTCAGAGCAAGGAAGTAGCAGAGGAGGAATTCAAATAAATGTTTGCTGGGTCCTGGAGCAATAATCTCATGTCTGGTGAGGAAATTCTACCCGGTACAGTATTACCTTCTGGCTCTTCCAGAAAGTGCTGCCTTACTTCCTGCCTCAATGCTTTTCTCCATAAGACACCCCTTGCCTGGAGTGCCGCTGGACCACCAGAGAACTCACCCATGATCGACATGCAGCCTCTCAGCCTTTCCTGAGCACTGCCTGCATGGGTCTCTGTCCTTGAAATCTGCCTTGAGGCCTCCCTGTGGGGAACGGGCTTTGACTATTCCCCCACATACTTCTCTGGTTTGGCTTGAAGTGTTGATCTTTATGTGTGGCTGTGATGGAGAACATGATGAGGGATCCAGACAGGGTCTCAAACTCAGGAGACAGTCTCTCCTTTACTTAAACTAGACCACGTGGTAGGCTTTAGAGGAAAAAAATAGAAACAAGCTCAGCTACTAGGGCTAGCATATTCTTTCTGGACCAATGATTCAGAAGCTGGGTAGGGCAAAGGTATTGGACAGGAGCCAGAAAGAGGTATGAACTCCCTCTTTTGTCCCCTCAGGGCATGGCAGTGGCAAATCAGAAGCCTCCAGGAAATTTTTTCACCACACCAATCATGGGGATCTCTCAAGAAACCTCTTTCTTCGATGGCTCTTATTTCTTTAAAATCACATTTGTCAGCAGCTGCTACATTTAGCCTTTCAGTGTCTTTGTCCCAGGGTCCTTGAATGGAGATGAGAATAGGTACCATTTTGGCTTCAGTGGGGCTCAGTAGGAGTCTAAGACAAGCCCCAGAAACCCTGTACCCTCAGGAAAGCTGCAGAACCCACCTGTGGTGCATGAGCTGAGGGTCTCTCTGAAGGAAACTTGTAAGGGCTCCACTGAGATCATGAAGATCACAAGGTAGGAGTTTCAACTTGGAAAAATAGAGACCTTCCATTTCTTCCAAGAAGTGTTTAATTCTTTCCCCTCCTCATTCTATTTATTTCCCACTCAGTGGACTCACATTTTTTCTCACACTGATTCAGTTTTCCCTAGGGCATCGTGTAGTTGCACTGTGACCATTCTCACCATGAAGGGCTGGGTAATCTCTGTATTTGCAAAGATGTCATCCAGCTGGAAACTGGACAGACTCCATGGTGAGAGCCTTTCCTTCCAGAAGGAATCCATCCAGTGGAGTGACATCATTGTCAAGGTCACAGTTTGATTCTAGGTCAGCACCCCAACTGTTAGGATCCTTCAACAATTCTGATCCTCAGCTTTATCCCGTCCCAGCCTCTATTACACCAATATCCACAAAACATATGCCCTCCATGCAAAAAGCTCACACAGCTTGTCACTGTGAATTTATACAACACCAAAACCAGCACTTTCAGAAAAATGTCCCCATCACTGAAACTCCTCACAGATGGGCTATCGTGTTGAGAAAGAAGTGAGGAGACCTGACCTAAGCCTTCAGTCAATTTTCATGTTCCTACCTTTAAACCCACTTCCCATCCTGTGGCTACAAACAGACCTTAGAGATAGTTGAATATGTGAAGAGATATTTGGGCCAAGCCTGTAAATATCATGTCCTTCCCCTTCCAGTTTTGCTACAACCAGTTTTGCTATAACCCTTCCTTTGAAACACACATCCCACTGGTAGCCTTTCCATTGGAGAAAAGAACAGAGAAATTAAACTTTTAATTATTTCATGTCCCACTCACAATCCACCTAGGTCCATCATGTTCAAGGTCATCACAAACAAAGGAGCAGTTCTTTCACTCACACAGAGCTGTTTGCACCCTTTCTGTGCTTACAATTAGAGAGGAGCGTTATATCAATGATGAACATTTTCATTTGAGGTACAGAAGGGAACATGCATGCTCACATGCACCCATACAGACCTGGAAGTTCTGGTTACTTTCAATTCTCAAGCATGAGTAAGAAGAAAGGAGAAGGGGTGAGCTGCTGTCCATTTCATTAGGACTAAAGGAAGAGGTGAGGGTAGTGTCCATCTCCCCAGCCTTCATCAGGAAAGGAAAAGTCTCTGGGTGAAGGTAATAGCTTTGACCACTAAAGGAATGAGGGACATAGATTTCTCCCTACCCTTCTAAACTCAGGGCCTAGCTACCAAAGGCTTCCAATCTCAAATTAGCGATATGTGAAGCTTCTTGTCTTTTATCCTTCATGGGGGATTTCTGCCCTATTAGGCCCATGTAGCTTCATGGACCCCACAGCTAGGGTATACCAGTTGTAATCCTGACTGCTTCATTATTTTGATCATGAACTGTGGAAAGCAAGCACTGTATCATTTTTGTTACTTTGATATCCTTAATCTCTTAATTCTAATGAGGACGTCTTGAATCAAGACACCCAGATCAATTCATATAGAAAAAAATATTTATGCAGATATTTTAAGATATTTAAGAAGATACTTGAAAAATAAGGTTTAGGAGAGAAAACTAGCCCATGCTAGAGAAAATGTAATAGAAAGCAACTATGCCTAAAGCAGCTTGATACAAGGGCAGACAGAAAGATAAATAAAATAGAGTCCAGAAATTAATTTAAAGTTTTATCATGAGGTATTTCAAACAGTTAATGGAGATTTTTCAGTTAATGATTTCTATTGAGGCCAACTGGTAGCTGAGAAGAAATAATTTTGAGAACAATGGAAAATGGAGGTCGAGATCTTTACTCAGGAACACCCGGGTGTGAACATCACTTTACTCCCCTAGGTGATAATATGGCCCGTGGATGTGGAGCTTACATGGTGGAACGGGATGTTTCTGTATATTTTCTTTTTCTTTTTCTTTTTTTGAGACGGAGTTTCGCTCTTGTTACCCAGGCTGGAGTGCAATGGCGCGATCTCGGCTCACCACAACCTCCGCCTCCTGGGTTCAGGCGATTCTCCTGTCTCAGCCTCCTGAGTAGCTGGGATTACAGGCACGCACCACCATGCCCACCTAATTTTTTGTATTTTTAGTAGAGACGGGGTTTCACCTTGTTGACCAAGATGGTCTCGATCTCTTGACCTTGTGATCCACCCGCCTCAGCCTCCCAAAGTGCTGGGATTACAGGCTTGAGCCACCGCACCTGGCGTTTCTGTATACTTTCACAAATAAAAATGCCTGGTATTGTGTGTGTGTGTGTGTGTGTGTGTGTGTGTGTGTGTGTGTATTTTTCTGGAGGGATCATAAAAGCAAAAAGTAAAAAAGGGCTGTGGATTGATAATAACTAAGTATTCCTGATCTAGGTGACCCTACAGTTTTGAAAAAAAAAAAATAAATCACTCCCGGAAACTCGACATCATTCAAGACGTAAAGACTAAGGGAAGCTCCTATGAGAAGCACTATGTTTCTGTCTGTCTTGTTGGCAATCTCATTTTGGAGAATACTGTGCGGGGTTTGTCATGTATGTGCTCTCTCTAGTCATTAATCTGTGCTCATTCCTAAAAGCTGCAGAACCTATCTATAGATCAGTACCCTAATTCTCAACTTCATTCCTTCTATAAAATAAATATCAGTAAAATCAAAGCTTTAAATATAAAGAAAGAAAATCTTTTAAATGTCAGAGACTTTTTTCTTAATATTGTCAGTACTGGGAAGCTTGCATAAACATGGCTCATAAACCACTTAAAATACTGATTAAAAAAACTCAAGTACATGAGTGTGAACAGTTTTGTGAAACTATTGATTACCCTGGGGATGAGAATATTCTCCTGAGAGCTATGGTGATAGTTTCAGCTCTAGTTGCCATTCTCAATTTAAAAACACTTCATTTGTATCTTTACTGGTGAATTAACTGAGTTAACACATGCATATTCAGTGATTGGAACAATCCTGTCATTTAAATAATGCTGTATAAATTATAGGTGGTTTTGGGTAGATATTCCAAAATCAAATTATTGTTTGGTACAAGCTTTAAAGAAACATTTGGCCTAATGTAGTAGCAAGCTTTTTATCAAAAACTGAGTGATCAATTCCCTGTTCCCTATATAGCCCCTTTGCTAGAAAGGGAATCATAAATTAACTACTATAATTCAGTAAATAAGGTAAAGGAATAAGGTGTGGATTTATGGGAATTCTTTTAATGTTATATAAATTAAAATTTCTAATTTTAGATAAGTATATATTGCTTTCACTTTTTAATTGAAAGTATGTTAAAAGTGGCTTTCTGGGCAAGGATATTATATAATCCTATAATGTCTTCCTTTTTTTTTTTTACTTTTTTTTTTTCTCTTTGAAACAGGGTCTAGCTGTGTCATGTAGGCTGGAGTGCAATGGTACGATCACAGCTTACTGCAGCCTCGATCTCCTGGCTCAATCAATCCTCCCACTTCAGCATTCTAGGTAGCTGGAACTAGAGATGTACACCATCACACCCAGCTAATTTTTTAAATTTTGTAGAAATGGAGTGCGAGTATATTGCCCAGGCTGGTCTTGAACTCCTGGGTTCATGTGACCCATCCAACTAGACCTCCAAAGGTGCTGGGATTATTATAGTCATGAGCCACTGTGTGCAGCCTAAGATTTTTTATTTCTCTGTTATTTTTGGTTGTAATACAAATACACATAACATAAATTTTACTATCATAATCATTTAAAATATATATTTCATTTGTGGTATGTCCACATTGTTGCATAACAGATCTTTGGAACTTTTTGATTT
Organism: Saimiri boliviensis; assembly: GCF_048565385.1. NCBI lineage: Eukaryota > Metazoa > Chordata > Mammalia > Primates > Cebidae > Saimiri > Saimiri boliviensis. Next base: position 19,178,396 of record NC_133468.1, read on the forward strand.
TATAAACCTGAAACTCTACGCCTACTGAGCAACTCCCTATTTCCTATTCTGTTTCTTTTTCTATTTCTTTTTGTTTCTATTTCTACAGTATTTATCTTTTAATGACTGCCTTATTTTGCTTAGTATAAGGTCCTCAACATTCATTTATGCTGCCACATGTGACAAGATTTTCTTCCTTTTTAAGTCTGAATAATATTTCATTGTATGTGTATATTACATTTATTTAAACATTCATCCCTGAGGAACTCTTGGGTTACTTCCACTTCTTGGCTAATTTGAATATCGCTGTAATGGACATGATGTGCAAGTAACTCTCTGAGAGCCTGTTTTCAGTTATTTTGTATACATACCCAGAAGTGGGACTACTAGATCAGATTCTATTTGGAATATTTTTTTTTTGTTTTGTTTTAGTGGCATATCTTTTTTTTTTTTTTATTGCATTTTAGGTTTTGGGGTACATGTGATGAACATGCAAGATTGTTGCATAGGTACACACATGGCAGTGTGCTTTGCTGCCTTCCGTCCCCTCACCTGTATCTGTCATTTCTCCCCATGCTATCTCTTCCCACCTCCCCACCCCCCGCCCCTCCCCCATTTCCCCCCAACAGACCCCAGTGTGTAGTGCTCCCCTCCCTGTGTCCATGTGTTCTCATTGTTCAACACCCGCCTATGAGCGAGAATATACGGTGTTTGATTTTCTGCTCTTGTGTCAGTTTGCTGAGAATGATGGTTTCCAGGTTCATCCATGTCCCTATAAAGGACGTGAACTCATCGTTTTTGATGGCTGCATAATATTCCATGGTGTATATGTACCACATTTTCCCTATCCAGTCTATCATCGTTGGGCATTTGGGTTGGTTCCAGGTCTTTGCTATTGTAAACAGTGCTGCAATGAACATTCGTGTGCACGTGTCCTTGTAGTAGAATGATTTATAATCCTTTGGATATATACCCAGTAATGGGATTGCTGGGTCAAATGGGATTTCTATTTTTAGGTCCTTGAGGAATCGCCACACTGTCTTCCACAATGGTTGAATTAATTTACATTCCCACCAACAGTGTAAAAGTGTTCCTATTTCTCCACATCCTCTCCAGCATCTGTTGTTTCCCGATTTTTTAATGATCGCCATTCTAACTGGTGTGAGATGGTATCTCAATGTGGTTTTGATTTGCATTTCTCTGATGACCAGTGATGATGAGCATTTTTTCATATGTTTGTTGGCCTCCTGTATGTCTTCTTTTGTAAAGTATCTGTTCATATCCTTTGCCCATTTTTGAATGGGCTTGTTTGTTTTTTTCTTGTAGATCTGCTTTAGTTCTTTGTAAATTCTGGATATCAGCCCCTTGTCAGATGGGTAGACTGCAAAAATTTTTTCCCATTCTGTTGGTTGCCGATTCACTCTACTGACTGTTTCTTTTGCCGTGCAGAAGCTGTGGAGTTTGATTAGGTCCCATTTGTCTATTTTGGCTTTTGTTGCCATTGCTTTTGGCGTTTTGGTCATGAAGTCCTTGCCTACACCTATGTCCTGAATGGTTTTGCCTAGATTTTCTTCTAAGGTTTTTATGGTATTAGGTCTGATGTTTAAGTCTTTAATCCATCTGGAGTTAATTTTGGTGTAAGGTGTCAGGAAGGGGTCCTGGAATATTTTAAAGAACCTCAGTACTGTTTTCATAGCAGCTGTACAATTTTACATTCCTACCAGCAGTGGACAGGGGTTCTAATTTCTCCTCATCCCTGCTAACATTGCTATTTTCTTTTTTTAAATAGCAGCCAGCCTACGGAATGTAAAGTGACATCTCATTGTGATTTTGATTTGTATTTCTCTAATGATTCGTGGTCATTCAATTAAAAAATGTCCATTCCAACTGGGCATGGTGGCTCACACTGACAATCCCAGCACTTTGAGAGGCCTAGGTGAGTGGATCGCTTAAGCTCAAGCAACTCCTCATCTTCTAAAGTTTTATCATGAGGTTTCAGAAATCAGTCACATCCTCAGGCCTCACTTCTAATTCTAGTTCTCTTGCTATTTCTACCACATCTGCAGCGACTTCCTTCACTGAAGTCTTGAACCTCTCAAAGCCACTTCTTCTAACCTCCTGTTCCACTTCTTCTAAACTCCTGTTAATATTTTGCTTCCTTCCAGGAATCCTAAGTCTTGTTAATAGCATGCAGAATAGTGAATTCTTTCCACAAGATTTTCAATTCACTTTGCCCACATCCATCGGAGGAATGAATATATATAGTACCTATAACCTTATGAAATGTATTTCTCAGATAATAAGACTTGAAAATAAAAAGTATTCCTTGATCCATGGGCTGCAGAATGGATGTTGTGTTAAAAGGCATGGAAACAACATTAATCTTTTTACATGCCTCCATCAGAGCTCATGGGACCAGATGCATTGTCAATGAGCAGTAATGTTGTGAAAGGAATCATTTTTCTGAGCAATAGGTCTTAATAGTGGGCTTAAAATAGTCAGTAAACCATGCACTACAAATAGATGTGCTGTCATCCATGTTTTGTTGTTCCATTTATAGAGCACAGACAGCGTAAATTTAGTGTAATTGTCTGGACCCAAGAACTTTCCAAATGGTAAGTGAACACTGAGTTCAACTTAAAGTCATCAACTGCATTAGCCCCTAACAAGAGCATCAGCTTATCCTCCAAAGCTCTGAAGCCAGGGATTGACCTCTCCTCTCTAGCTCTGAAAGTCCTATATGGTATCTTCCTCGAATAGAAGGCTGTTTCAACTACATTTGAAAATCCATAGTTTATTGTAGTCACCTTAATCAGTGATCTTAGCTAAGTGTTCTTGATAACTTGCTGCAGCTGATACATTTAACACTTGCTGCTTCACCTTACACTTTTATGTTATGGAAAAGTCTTCTTTTCTTAAATCTTATGTAACAACCTGTGCTAGCTTCAAACTTTTCTTCTACAGTTTACTCACCTCTCTCAGCCTTCACAGAATTGAAGAGAATTAGGGCCTTGCTCTGGATTAAACTTTGACTGAAGAAAATGTTGCGGCTGGTTTGAAGTTCTATCCGGACCACCCAAACTCCCTCTACATCAGCAATCAGGCTGTTTTGCTTTCTTATCACTCCTGTGTTCACTAGAGTAGCACTTTTAATTTCCTTCAATCACTTTTTCTTTGCATTCACAACTTGGCTATTTGGTGCAAGAGGCCTACCTTTCAGCTTATCTCAACTTTTAAAAATTAATTCTTATGGGTACATAGTAAGTGTATATATTTATGAGGTACATGAGACATTTTGATACAGGCAAACAATATGTATTATAATAATCATGTCAGAGTAAATGGGGTATCCATCACCTCAAGAATTTATCATTTCTCTCTGTTACAAACATTCCAATGATACTATTTTAGCTATTTTGAAATGTACAATAATTATTGTTGACTACTATCTCAGCGTTTAACATGTTTTCCATACTAAGTTGAATTATTCCTAGCTTTTGACTTAAAGTGAGAGATGTGCGACTCTTTCTTTCACTTGAAAACTTAGAGGCCATTATAGGGTTATTAATGTGCCTAATTTCATGATTGATGTATTTGTATGGAATAAGAAAAACCTCAAGGAGAAGAGCAATGACAGAACAGCTGACTGGTGGAGAAGTCAGAACACACACATTCATCTGTTAAGTTCACTATTCTATATGGGCATGTCTTGTAGCACCTCAAAACAATTACAATAGTAGCATCAAAGATCACTGATCACAAGTTACCATAATGGATATAATAATGATGAAAAAGTATGAAATATTGTGGCAATTACTAAAATGTGACACAGAAATTTAAAGTGAGCCCATGTTTTTGAAAATTGGCACTGATAGAATTGCTTGATGCATAGTTGCCACAAAGTTCCAATTTGTAAAAATGGAATATCTGTAAAGGCTAATAAAAATGCAGTGCAATAAAATAAGGTATGCCTATAAATATTTCAGGCTTTGTAAACTAAGAGGCACAATTGAGGACACCATGTAGGTACTTATGTAACAATAGAAAAAAAAACAAATTTTCACATTCTTATTGAAAAAATCAAACACTGAGTGTGGTGGCTCATGCCTGTAATCTCAGCACTTTGGGAAGCTGAGGTGGGGGGATCACCTGATGTCAGGAACTCAAGACCAGCCTGGCCAATATGGTAAAACCCTGTCCATGCTAAAAATACAAAAATTAGGCAGGTGTAGTGGCAGGCACTTGCAATCCCAGCCACTCAGAAGGCTGAAGCAGGAGAATCGCTTGAACCTGGGAGGCAGAGGTTGCAGTGATCTGAGATAGCCCTACTGCACTCCAGCCTGGGTGATACAGCGAGACTCTGTCTCAAAAACAGATAAAGAAAAAAAAATTTTTTTAATAGTAATTGAATATGTTTTTGGTAATAGATGTCTACTAATGAAAAGAATTGAATTCTTTTTTTCTTTTTGGTGGGAGCATAACATTTCACTTAAATAAAGTTCAAAGTTAGTATTCCCTATAATCAAAATCAGCTATAATGATCATCTGTTAATACTGATATGTAATGAGATTTTACTTCTTTCATCTTTAAAACTGTCTTTTCCCATGGAAAAGTACTGCCAAATACTGATACTAATTCATTAGCATATAACTTTAATTGAGTATATTCATTATTGGGAAGGCATTTGTAGATTCTATTAGATTCTTTTCTTTGATATTTGCCCTTCAGCATGTCATTACAAAGTAGATTAATTACTTTCAATTTATGGTTAGCTGGAAGTGCCTCAGTTGTACAGTTAAATGTACTTTGAAATATGAAAATTTTCTTTGAGGTCGTAAAAACGCAGCTAAAGCTGTAGTCCACATTTTTAAAAAGAATGTATATGCTAAAATTAATGTTGTGTTGAAGATCTTTCTTCATTTAACTTTTCATTTATTTATTTGTTTATTTTTGAGACAGAGTCTCTCATCTCTGTCACCGAGACTGGAGTGCACTGGTGCAATCAGGACTCTGCAGCCCTGATTGCACAACTCCCAGGCTTAAGGGATTCTCTCACCCTACCTGGAGTAGCTGCAACTACAAGAATATGCCACAATGACCAGCTTTTTTTTTTTTTTTTTTTTTTTTTGTGGTAGAGACAGGATCTTTCTATGTTGCCCACGATGGTCTTGAACAACTGAGCTCAAATGATCCTCCTGCCTTGGTCTCCCAAAGCGTTGGGATTACAGGCATGAGCTACTGCACCTGGCTAACCTTTTAACTTTTAGCAGAAAACATGTATAAAGCAGATTGACATTACTATTAAATAGTAATGTTATAATTAAATAACATTAATATTGTCATTTAAACAATAATAGTCATAAAAATAGCTTCACTGCATTATAAATTTCACATGTAAGCAGTGTTTTGCTTTGTAATTTTTGGTTGAATTCATTAAACAACATTATCAAGTCTTCCTCAGAAGCAAATTAATTTTCTCTTTATTTTACTTTGAGTTCCAGGATACATGATGCAGAACATGCAGGTTTGTTACATAGGTATAAATGTGCCATGGTAGTTTGCTGAACCCATCAACCAGACATCTAGGTTTTCAGCCCCACATGCATAAGGTATTCATCCTAATTCCTCCCTCCCCTTGCCCACCATCCCCAGAGAGACCCTGATTTGTGTTGTTCCCCTCCCTGTGTCCATGTGTTCTCATTGTTCAACTCCCACTAATGAGTGAGAACATGTAGTGTTTGGTTTTCTGTTCCTGTGTTAATTTTCTGAGGATGATGGCTTCCAGCTTCCTCCACGTTCCTGCAAAGGGCATGATCTCATTCTTTTTTATGCCTGCATAGTATTCCATGGAATAGATGTATGACATTATCTTTACACCGTCTATTATTGATGGACATTTGGGTTGGCTTCATGTCTTTGCTATTGTGAATAGTGCTGCAATAAACATACATGTATATGTGTCTTTATAGTAGAATGATTTATATTCCTTGGAGTATATACCCAGTAATGGGATTGCTGGGTCAAATGGTATTTCTTGTTCTAGATCCTTGAGGAATCACCACACTGTCTTCCACAATGCTTAAACTAACTGACGCTCCCACACAGTGTAAAAGTGTTCCTATTTCTCCATAGCCTCACCAGCATTTACTGTTTCTTGATTTTTTAAAAATCACCATTCTGATTGGCATGAGATAGCATCTCATTGCGGTTTATATTTGCATTCTCTAATTACCAGTGATGATGATATTTTATTCATAAGCTTGTTGTTGCATAATGTCTTCTTTTGAGAAGTGTCTGTTCATATCCTTTGCCCACTTTTTGATGGGGTTGTTTTTTCTTGTAAATTTGTTTAAGTTCCTTCTAGATTCTGGATATTAGACCTTTGTTGGATGGATAGATTGCAAAAATTTCCCCCCACTTTGTAGGTTGCCTGTTCACTCTAATGATAATTTCTTTTGCTGTGCAGAAGCTCTTTAGTTTAAATAGATTTGTCAATTTTGGCTTTTGTTGCAATTGTTTTTGGAGTTTTTGTCATGAAGTCTTTGCCCATGCCTATGTCCTGAATGGTGTTGCATATGTTTTCTTCTAGAGTTTTTATTATTTGGGGTTTTACATTTAAGTCTTTAATCCATCTTGAGTTAATTTTTGTATAAGATGTAAGGAAGGAGTCCAGTTTCTGTTTTCTGCATATGCCTAGCCAGTTTTTCCAGCACCATTTATTTATTTATTTATTTATTTATTTAATTGCATTTTAGGTTTTGGGGTACATGTGAAGAACATGCAAGATTGTTGCATAGGTACACACATGGCAGTGTGGTTTTCTGCCTTCCGTCCCCTCGCCTGTATCTGTCATTTCTCCCCATGCTATCTCTTCCCACCTCCCCACCCCCATCCCTCCCCCATTTCCCCCCAACGGACCCCAGTGTGTAGTGCTCCCCTCCCTGTGTCCATGTGTTCTCATTGTTCAACACCCGCCTATGAGTGAGAACATGTGGTGTTTGATTTTCTGCTCTTGTGTCAGTTTCCAGCACCATTTATTAAATAGGGAATCCTTTCCCCATTGGGTTTTTGTCAGTTTTGTTGAAGATCACATGGTTACAAATGTGTGGTGTTATTTATGAGATCTCTGTATTTTTCATTGGTCTATACATCTGTTTTGGTAGCAGTACCATGCTGTTTTGATTACTGTAGCATTGCAGTATACTTTGAAGTCAGGTAGTGTGATGTCTCCAGCTTTGTTCTTTTCGTTATAATTGACTTCACTATACAGGCTTTTTTCTGGTTCCATGTGAAATTTAAAGTAGTTTTTTTTTTTCTAATTCTGTGAAGAATGTCAATGACACTTTGATAGAAATAGCACTTAATCTATAAATTACTTCAGCCAGTATGGACATTTTCATGATATTGATTCTTCCTATCTATGAATATGGAATATTTTTCCATTTGTTTGAGTCCTCTCTTATTTCCTTGAGCAGTGGTTTGTAGTCTTGAAGAGGTCCTTCAAATCCCTTGTAAGCTGTATTTCTAGGTATTTTATTCTCTTTGTAGCAATTATGAATGGGATTTCATTCATAATTTGGTTCTTTGCTTGTCCACTGTTGGTGTACAGAAATGCTTATGATTTTTGCATATTGATTTAGTATCCTGAGACTTTCCTGTATTTGCTTATTGGCTTAATAACTTTTAGGGCTGAGACAATGAGGTTTTCTAAATACAGAATCATACCATCTGCAAACAGAGAAAATTTTACTTTCTCTCTTCCTATTTGAATATACTTGATCTCTTTCTCTTGCCTAATTGCCAGAACTTCCAATACTATGTTGAATAGGAGTGATAAGAGAGGGCATTCTTGCCTTGTGCCAGTTTTCAAAAAGAATGCTTCCACCTTTTGCCCATTCAGTGTGATATTGGCTATGGGTTTGTTATAAGTATCTCTTATTATTTTGAGACATGTTCCATCAATACTTAGTCTATTTAAAGATTTTAACATGAAGCAATGTTGAATTTTACTGAAGGGTTTTTCTGCATCTATTCAGATAATCATGTGGTTTTTGTCATCAGGTCTGTTTATACAATGAATTACATTTATTGATTTGCACATGTTAAATCAGCCTTGCATCCCAGGGATAAAGCTGACTTGATCATGATGGATAAGCTTTTTGATGTGCTGCTAGATTCAGTTTGCCAGTATTTTACTGAGGATTTTCACACTGATGTTCATCAGGGATATAAGCCTGAAATTCTCTTTTTTTGTTGTTGTGCCTCTGACAGGTTTTGATGTCAGAATGATGCTGGCCTAAAATGAGTTAAGAAGGAATCCCTCCTTTTCAATTATTTGTAATAGTTTCAGAAGGAATGGTACCAGCTCATCTTTGTAACTCTAGCAGAATTTGGCTGTGAATCCATCTGGTCCTGGGTTTTATTTGGTTGGTAAGCTACTAATTACCACCTCAATTTTAGAACTTGTTATTGGGCTATTCAGATATTTGACTTCTTTCTTGTTTACTCTTGGGAGGGTGCATGTGTCCAGGAATTTATTCATTTTTTCTAAATGTTCTAGTTTACTTGCATAGAGGTGTTTATAGTATTTGCTGATGATAGTTTGTAATTCTGTGGTATCAGTGGTGATATCCCCTTTATCATTTTTTATTGTGTCTCTTTGATTCTTCTTTTTTTCTTTATTAATCTAGTTAGCAGTCTATTTTCTTAATTTTTTCAGAAAAACAGCTCTTGGACTCATTGATTTTTTGAGGGGTTTTCATGTCCCTATCTTCTTCAGTTCTGCTCTGATCTAAGTTATTTCCTGTCTTCTGCCAGCTTTTGGATTTGTTTGCTCTTGCTTCTCTAGTTCTTTTAACTGTGATGTTAAGGTGTCGATTTGAGATATTTCTAGCTTTCTGATGTGGGCATTTAGTCCTATAAATTTCCCTCTTAACACTGCTTTCGCTGAGTCCTAGAGATTCTGGTACATTGTCTCTTTGTGCTCATTGGTTTCAAAGACCTTGATTTCTGCCTTAATTTTGTTATTTACTCAAGTGTCATTCAGGAGCATGTTTTTCAATTCCCAGGTAGCTGTGTGGTTTTGAGTGAGTTTCTTAATCCTGAGCCCTAATTTGATTGCGCTGTGGTCTGAGAAACTGTTTGTTATGATTTCCATTTTTTTTTTTTTTGCATTTGCTGAGGAATATTTTACTTCCAATTATGTGGTCAATTTTAGAACAAATGCCATGTGGCACTGAGACGAATGTATATTCTGTTGATTTGGGTACAGTGTTCTGTAGATGTCTATTAGGTCTGCTTAGTCCAGCGATAAGCTCGTGTCCCAAGTATCCTTGTTAATTTTCTGTCTTTTTGATTTGTTTAATACTGACAGTGGAGTATTAAAGTCTCCCACTATTATTGTGTTGGAGTATAAGTTTTTTTGTAAGTTTCTAAGAACTTGCTTTATGAATTCTGGGTGCTCCTGTATTGGATGCATATATACTCAGGATAGTTAGCATCGTTGCACTGATCCCTTTACCATTATGTAATGCCCTCCCTTATTTTTTTTTAATCTTTGTTGGTTTAAAGTCTGTTTTATCAGACACTAGGATTGCAACCCCTGGTGGTTGTTGTTGTTTTCTGCTTTCCAGTTGCTTAGGAATTGTCCTCCATCCCTTTATTTTGAGCCCATGTGTGTCTTTGCACATGAGTTGGGTCTCCTGAATATAGCACTCCAATGAGTCTTGACTCTTTATCCAATTTGCTGGTCTGTGCCTTTTAATCAGGGCTTTTAGCCCATTTACATTTAAGGTTAATATTGTCACGTGTAGATTTGATCCTGTCATCATGATGCTGGCTGATGATTTTGCACACTAGTTGATGCAGTTTCTTTATAGCATCATTGGTCTTTATATTTTGGTGTGTTTTTGCAGTGGCTGGTACCAATTTTGTCTTTCCATATTTAGTGCTTTCTTCAGGAGCTCTTGCAAGGCAGGCCTGATGGTGATGAAATACTTTTTTAGCATTTGCTTGTCTGGAAACAACTTTATTTCTCCTTCTCTCATAGAGCTTAGTTTGGCTGGATATGAAATTCTGGGGTTGAAAATTCTTTTAAGAATGTTGACTATGGCCCACACACTCTTTTGGCTTGTAGGGTTTCTGCTTAGAGATCCACTGTTACCTACAAATGGATTTTCCCTTGTAGGTAACCTGACCTTTCCCTCTGGCTTCCCTTAACATATTTTCCTGCATTTCCATCTTGGAGAATCTGAAGATTATGTGTCTTGGGATTGATCTTCTCATGGATTATCTTAGTGGTTTTCTCTGTATTTCCTAAATTTGAAGGTTGGTCTGTCTTGCTATGTTGGGGAAGTTCCAGATAATATCCAGAAGTGTGTTTTTCAACTTGGTTCCATTCTCCCCATGTCTTTCAGGTATTCCAATCAAATACAGGTTCCATCTTTTTAAACAGTCCTTATATTTCTTAGAGGTTCTGTTTATTCCTTTTCCTTTTTTTCCACTAATCTTGTTTTCATGCTTATTTCAAGATGGTCTTCAAACTCTGATATCCTTTCTTCCACTTGACTGATTCGGTTATTGATAATTGTGTATGCTTCACAAAGTTCTTGTGCTGTGTTTTTCAACTCCACCAGTTCATTTATGTTCCTCTCCAAACTGCTTATTCTAGTTTGCATCTTCTGTCACATTTATCAAGGTTCTTAGCTTCCTTACATTTGGTTAGAACATGCTTCTTTGGCTGAGCAGAGTTTGTTATTACACACCTCTGAAGTCTATTTCTGTCAATTCATCCATGTTATCCTTCATCCAGTTTTGCACCCTTGCTGAAAAGGTGTTGCAATCATTTGGAGGAGAAGAGGCATTTTAGCTTTTGAAATATTTAGACTTTTTGCACTGTTTTTTCCTCATCTTTATGGATTTTCCTACCTTTGATCTTTGAGGGTAATGACTTTTGGATTGGGTTTTTGTGAGGAGGCCTTTTTTTGACATTATTTTTGTTACTTTCTCTTTGTTAGTTTTTCTTTGAACAGTCAGGTCCCTCTTCTGAACGTCTGCTGCAGTTTGCTGGAGGTCCACTCCAGACCGTGTTTGACTCTCTCCATAAAGCCAGAGCTCTCTGTATAAGCTGTCTGTCAACCCCTGTTGAGAGATCTCTCCCAGTCAGGAGGCACAGTGGTCAGGTACCTGCTTGAAGAGGCAGTCTGCCCCTTAGCAGAGCTGGTGCACTGTACTAGGAGAATCCCTCTTGTCAGAATCAGCTCCTCTTCAGAGGTGGCAGAAAAGATTAAGTCTGCTGAATTTGTGACCTTAGCCATCCCTTCCCCCAGGTTCTCTGACCCAGGAAGATGAGAGTTTTGTTGGTAAGCACCTGACTGGAACTGCTACTTCATTTCCTGCAGAGATATCCTGCCCAGTGAGGAGGAATCCAGAGAAGTCTGGCTGCAGCCACTTAGCTGCACTGTGGTGAATTCCACCCTGTCAAAACCTCTCAGTCTCTTTAGCACTGTCACAGTAAAACCACCTACTAAAGCCACAGTGATGGTGGTCGTCCCTCCCCCGACCACCCAGGTCAACTCCTGACTGCTGTGCTGGCAGTGAGAATTTTAAGCTAATTTCTTAACTTGCTGGGCTCCATGGGAATGGGACCCACTGAATGAGATCACTTGGCTCCCTGGCTTCAGTCTCTTTTCCAGGGAAGTGCAAGGTTATCCTGTCTTACTGGAGTTATACTCGCCACTGGAGTATGAAAAAACTCATGGAGCTCAGTTCCTGGCCAAATAGCTGCCCAATTTTATGCTTGAAATCCAAAGCCCTGGTGCTGTAGGCTCATTAGAGAATCTCTTGATCCAGGGATTGCAAAAATCCATGAAAAAGCGTAGTACCCTGGCCAGGTAGAACAGTCCCTCACCATTTCTTTTGGCTGGCAGACAGAGGTCCCCCCAGCTCCATGTACTTGCCAGGTAAAGCAACACCCTACCCTGCTTCTGCTCACTCTCCTTGAGTTGCACCCACCACCTAACCAATCCCAGTGAGATGAACTGGGTACCTCAGTTGGAAATGCAGAGATCACCCACCTTCTGCATTCATCTTGCTGGGAGCTGCAGACTGGAGCTGTTTCTATTTGACCATTGGCCTCTCCGTAAATTAATTTTCAAGGTATGCATTGTTGCACAATGACAGTTTAAAATGATTCTTTTTGTTCATAAAATTTTCAATAGTAATAAAATTACTATTATTTTAATAGTAATAAAGTTATTAAATAAAGTATTTGCAATAAAACTATTATGGTCAGTTGTCAGACTTCCGTAGTAGGACAAGTCAGGCTATACAATGTCTATTCACACAGTTGACAATGATTAAGTTCACTAGAGTAACTTTCACCATTTATATTACAAATTCATTAAGACATGATAAATCAAAATATTTTCTACAAAGTACCTGCCAATTAATAATACAATAAACAAATACAGCATTTAACAAATACTCACATTTCCAGAAGCTTTGTAAATTTGTCTAATTAAATCTATTTCTGCTTCATGTATATTTTACTGTCTTCATCTATATATAACACATCTTAGCAGATTCCACTTCAGCTTATATTTAGTATTTTCTTAAATTATTTGAAAAATTATTTTCCTTGAAACGCTCTATACAAACTATTTCTTCAGGCTCCTAAAACTTGGTATTGACTCTCAAATAAATAGCTGAACACTATGGTAACATCTGTCAACTCACCAATAACCAAAGAAATGTGTTCAAACTGTTTGTCTTGTTTTTTAATTAGATAGCAATATTGTTCCAAATGTTCTCAACTTTTCTGGTAGCTAGCTATTCTCACCAAAAGAGAGAAACTTTTGACTAGTTTGTAACTATAAACTATAAACTGACTTAAAGTAATAAGCAAATTTATTTTCCCCAAACACATTACTTTGGTTATTGCAATTCAACATAATTTAATTAACTCACCATCAGTAAGTGACTCTTCTTGCTAAGTTTACAAGTCATTAAAATTTTTTCTTTACTTACAACTTCATATTGTTTTCATTGTTGTGAAAAATTTCTGCTCAGATGAGATTTTTGTTTAGTCTTTTAAAGTTATTCTTGGCCATTGCTTTCCTGTTCATTGGGAATATCATGATGAGCATTTATTACGGTAGTGCTACCATTCATTGTAGTTTTTAGTACATCTGTATTGTCACTGAATAATGAACACAATGTTTGGCCTCTAATTCAATAACAAGATAATTCACACTCATTGTGCTTTAAAACCGTGGCATGTTATGGTAGTTTCCTGTGGCTGGTATAATGAATTACTGAAAACTTAGTAGATTAAAACAACACAAATATATTTTTTCTACAGTTCTTGAGTCAGAAGTTGGAAATGAGTCTTAGAGTCTAAAATCAAGATGTCAGCAAGGTTAGTTTTTTTGGAGGCTCCAGGCTAGATCTGTTCTTTATGTCTTCCAGCTTCTAGAGGCTGCTCAAATACCTTGGCCTGTGGCTTGCATCACTACTCTCTCTGCCTCCATCATCATGTCACTTTCTCTCTCCGTCTGACTTTCCTGTGTCCCTCATATAAGAACCCTTATAATTATATCAGATACATCCAGATAATCCAAAACATCTTCCCCATCTCAAAATACTGAATTTGGTCAGAGCTACAAAGTTCCTTTTGCCATATAAGGTAACATATAGGTTCCATAAATTAGAACACGGACACCTTTGAGAAATTCAGCCTACCACATACCTGAAGTTTACTTTTCTCTTCTTTTCTCGTTTTTACATAATACCTGTGCACTGATAGCAAAACATAAATAAAGAAAACATTGTATAATACTATGCATTTTGAAATGCTGTCAAATAACAGCTACATTATTGCAACTTGTAGTGCAGGGACCATGATGAGAAGAGAGTCTTTCTTTCAACTACTCAGGATCTAGACTTGCAGCATGAAAGCAGCTACAGACAATATGTAAATGAATAAATGTGATTGTATCCCATGTTGAAATTTAAATTTCACATAATTTTTATATCATGAAATCTTAATCTTCTTTTGATTTTTTTAAATCATTGATAAAAATGATTGAAAACCATTCCAATCAGGCAGATGTACAATAATAGATGACAGGCTGTTTTGGCCATAGTCTCTTGCCACCTGGCATAAACCCATAGACAACACAACAACCAGACAATCCACAGACATATTTAGACTACCAAGTCATTAAAAAATAATGATTTGATACTTATAAATCAGAAAATACACATAAAAACCTTTCTGTCTCCTCTTATAGAATCTGAATATCTGGCAACCTTAGGCCCACATGACAGTATTCCCACAATGCCAAAAATTTATCACATTTGTTTGAATATAAACTTCCCATCTGACCTACTTAAATCTTACATGACTTTGAGTTTGTGACACAAATTTCTTATCATCCTAAATTTTTGTTGAATTATTTAAATAATTTCCTTCTGGGCCATAATTTCTCAATCCTCTGTCAATGCAACCCCTTTCCTTTGTGCTAGTTTCACTCCCTAAATAAAGAATTAAGTTGAGTCTGTGCTAAGTAAATAAATAATTGCATTTTTGTATTAGGTACTGTATTAGTCCATTTTCACACTGCTATACAGATCTGAAGTTTAATTGACTCACCGTTCTGTACGGCTGGACAGGCCTTAGGAAACTTACGATCATGGTGAAAGGCAAAAGGGAGGAAGCAAACTTGGCAAAAGCCGAAGGGAAGCGAGGTACCTTCTTCACAAGATGGCAGGAAGGAGAATAAATGCAGGAGAAACTACCAAACACTTACAAAACAATCATACCTCATGAGAGTTCACTCACTATCACAAGAACAGCATGGGGGAAATGCCCCCATGATTTAATTGCCAGCACCTGGTCTCTCCCTTGACATGTGGAGATTACCGGGATTATGGGGATTAAAATTCAAGATGAGATTTTGGGTGAGGACACGGCCAAACCATAACAGGTGACTTTTCATTTGGCACCAGATATCAAATGCAATTCTTTATTTCCTTAGCACAGACACTAGAGAAGTGGTGGTTAATTCTAGCTGTATACTTATATTACTTGGGAACACTTTGGGGAGCAGTTGCAGCACTGAGTCTTCTAAACCATTTAGGGCATTTGGTCCTAGAGACAATATTTAATGCATCCCAGGTGATTTTTAATGTGAAACCAGTTTTGAGAATCACTGAATTAGAGCAATACCACTACATCTTCTCTTATTCTGGGCTTCATACATTCAAACCAGTTTTGAACGTTTAAACTGAAAAGCAAATATCCAATAAACTTGTATGCTTCTAGAATCATTAAAAATTATGAAACATGTCAGTTTAGTTTTTATTTATCATTATAATTTATTCATTATTCAACAAAAACATATTAAGTATCTACTATTTTTCATGCACTAAGCTTATATAGGTAGTTACTGTGAGAATGGTTTAGTTAATTCTTGTTTCAATTTGCTGACCTGGAAGGAATTTACGCTGCCTTAGTAGCAGCCTTCTATTGGACATTTATCTGTGTTGCAGACTTCATGCCAAGCACACTTCATGAATTTCTCAGTTTGTTCTTATATATAGCAACATATTAATGTGTTTGTGTGTGTGTGTGTGTGTGTGTGTGTGTGTGTGTGTGTGTGTGTGTTTCTTATCCTTTCTAGAATTCAAATGATGTTCCTGGGGCTTGATGGAGTTAACAACTTCTCCGTGGCTTCACAGCTAATAATTTTTAAAACCTATAATTTGAACCAAGATTCCAGAGCCAAACTCTCTACCACTCTGTTAACCTACTTTATCATGTATTAAAATATAATGCATACTAAATCTAATGTGGTATTTTTAATTATATAACATATCTTAGGGTCAAACAGTGCCTTAGGCTCATTTCTGAACAGCAATTATTATTCATTGAGAAACCATACATTCTGGTTGGCCTAGGATACAACTGGTGTATGCCTATTATCTGTGCAACATAAAAATAGACATGTTTGTTTGTTTTTTGTTGTTGTTTTGTTTTGTTTTGTTTTGAGATGGGGTTTCGCTCTTGTTACCAAGGCTGGAGTGCAATGGCACGATCTCAGCTCACCACAACCTCCGCCTCCTGGGTTCAAGCAATTCTCCTGCCTCAGCCTCCCGAGTAGCTGGGACTACAGGCACGTGCCACCATGCCCAGCTAATTTTTTTTTTTTTTTGTATTTTTAGTAGGTTTCAACTTGTTGACGAGGATGGTCTCGATCTCTTGACCTCATGATCCACCCGCCTGGGCCTCCCAAAGTGCTGGAATTATAGGCATGAGCCACCGCGCCCAGCCAAATAGACATGCTTTAATCCTCTAAAGTGTCCTGATTTAGACAATATATTACACACTCATCTACTTTTACTGTAGGCACTCAAACTGTGTTTTGTTATTTAATAAATAAACACTGATGGTGAAGGTAGGAATTTATGCTCTGCCTATGGCATGGCAAGCTGTTTATTTGTAAGAAAAGTTGCTCACAGTAGTGTTTCTTTGTCATGAGTTCTTCTCAAAACCTCAGTGTAAAAACATCCAAATATTTGAATATTCAGAATAGTAGTGTTTTAAAATTAATGGGGAAAAGTTGCTTTCGTTATGACTGCCTCTTCATCAATGAAATAAGTTATTGACTAGCATTACATTTTTAACATGGCTAATTTTTAAAGCTTTTTGCCCTCTGACTATACTTATGCTGTTCTTACAATTTCCCATGTGGGGCTGGGCGCGGTGGCTCAAGCCTGTAATCCCAGCAATTTGGGAGGCCCAGGCGGGTGGATCACGAGGTCGAGAGATCGAGACCATCCTGGTCAACATGGTGAAACCCCGTCTCTACTAAAAATACTAAAAATTAGCTGGGCATGGTGGCACGTGCCTGTAATCCCAGCTACTCAGGAGGCTGAGGCAGGAGAATTGCCTGAACCCAGGAGGCGGAGGTTGCGGTGAGCCGAGATCGCGCCATTGCACTCCAGCCTGGGTAACAAGAGTGAAACTACGTCTCAAAAAAAAAAAAAAAAAAAAAAAAAGAATTTCCCATGTGAGACAAGGGATTTAAATACATGACTTCTTCCTGGTACGGTGGTCAAAGAGACAACTCAGTAGAGATGGAATTTTTTTTTATTCATCTGTGGCCTTCTGTCCTGGACGATGCTCAACACTTTCAATATATCTATCAGTGTGAGAATTGATATGGTTTTTTCTGTGTCTCCAGCCAAATCTTATTTTGAATGGTAATCCTCCATGTTAGGAGTGGGGCCTGGTAGGAGATAATTGGATCCTGGGGGCAAATTTCCCCCTTGGGGCTGTTCTTGTGATAGTAGTGAGTTTTCATGAGATCTGGTCATTTAAAAGTATATGATACCTTCCTCTTTCTCTTTCTTCATCTTGCTCTGGCCATGTGATATACTGGCCCCCTCTTTGCCTTCCACCATGATTGTAACTTTCCTGAGGCTTCCCCAGAAGTCAAGCAGATCCAGCAGCATGCTTCCTGTACAGTCTGAAGAACCATGAGCCAAGTAAAACTCTTTTTTATGTAAGTTACCCAGTTTTCAGATATTTCTTTAGAGATGGAAATTTTTCATTCACCTGTGGCCTTCTGCCCTGGAACATGTCTAATGCTTCCATTGTAGTGTGAGATATGGCCAGTCCCAGGATATAAGCATACCACCACAACTAAAAAGAATTGCTGTTGATTGTTCCAATCATTTCTCCTAACTCATCTTACATGTTATTAGATCATTTATAAAAGGATCATACAAAAGTACAGTGTATTTTTTTAATTATGTAGGCTAGATTAAAGGTGAATTTGTGGCTATAGTTATTCATGTTATAGATGTTACAATAAAATGATGTACTTTTTCACAGTTTTTCTTTTTATGAGATGGAGTCCAGGTTGGAGGGCAGTGGTGCAATCTCAGCTCAGTGCAACCTCTGTCTCCAGGGTTCAAATGATTCTCCTGCCTCAACTTCCTGACTAGCTGGGACTACAGGTGGCCACCACCATACCTGGCTAATTTTTTGTATTTTTAGTAGAGACGGATTTTCACCATGTTAGCCAAGATGGTCTCTATCTCTTGACCTCATGATCCACCCACCTCAGCCTCCCAAAGTACTGGGATTACAGGTGTGAACCACTGCATCTGACTTTCACAGTTTTAACAGTGTCATTGATGAAAACATTTTTCCCCACATCACACTTCCTTCTCCAAAATTGTCTACATTCTTATTTGACTCACATTTTCTACCCTGTGAAAATGTTACATATATAATAAAAAGTAATAAAAAATTGTTCCCAATTGAAAAAATAATACAGAAAGATATGTTTCTCTCGTCACTTCTGATTAGCTCTAATCTGGTTCTCCAGAAGGAAAGGACATGACATTGAACATTGAATCTCTCTATTCAAAAAGCTGATTCTTAATAGTGCTGAGGAAAAAAAAGTGATTCTTTTGATCTTGTATTTTAATCTTAAATTTTAATTTGTGCCATAAAATTTTAATAACTATCCTCTAGCTTTCAAAGCGACTAGAATTAAGTATTTTGCACACGTTGCATATTACATATGTAACGTCAAATTCTTTTGTATATGCAAAAGCTTTGAAGACTGCTTATTAAATTAGTAATAACCACCAGTCAAGGGCTGTCAACCTTTTTGTACAATCATGAGACTTGGTCACACGTCAAAAATAGATGTTGGACTTCTTTTGTTCACAAGCATAGTATAATGATATGACTGACTATGATTAATAAACTCCATGTTTCACATGGAAATGCAAATCATATCTCTTGCTTTTCCAGGCTCTGTGAATTACAAATGAATAAAGAGGCTGATCAATTGATTATATTTTCCAGAATGTTGTTAATCAAGTTCTAACATCACAAAAATAGGGCTAGTTCTGAGCTAGTTCTGGCCCTAACCCTATTATCCTAAACTAAAGCAAAACGAATATTCCCAGAATGGAAAAACATATATAGTTCCAACACATTTAGAGGTGGCATTTCACTCTTTTGTTTTGCCTTTTCATTTTATCTGAAGATTAGGATTTAAAATTAAAGAATACACTTTTAAGAAATTAGACCCCCATATCTCTCGAGTACATGTGAAAAAAGATGAGGCTGAGTAAGTATATTTATAATTCAATTTTGAAGCAAATACTAAAAATTCATTAATGTTCAAAACAATTGGCAATTTTTTTCCCCAAAAAGTCTGCTTTTGTTTATTAGTTCAGAGGAAAATACACAGAGCACTTTTTATATGTTATGCACTGCACTAGTAGCTGAGGACACATAAAATGTCACAAAACAAGTTTTGCCTAGTAATCCACTGCTTACTAGAGAAGGGAGACATGGAATCAAATAGCCACATGAAAGTATGATGTGTGAAAGCATGGAGGAAGGGTAGCAGACTAGAAGGAGTATGCTGAAGTTCTTCCTCCCTTCCAAGGAGGTAGGAAGCTTCAGTAAGGACCTGAAACATAAGGATGAATTTACCAGGCAGACGGTGGGACCTAGGCATTCCAGGCAGCCCTCCAGCAAATAAAAAACATATAGATCACAGAATGTAAGTATCCTTAAGGGATTTAAGTTATTCAGTATTGATAGAGGATAAGTGGGAGAAATAGAAAATGATGCTGGAGATGAACTCAAGATTCTACTCTGCGTGTGTGTGTGTCTGTGTACATGCACACACACATGAATATGAATAAGTTAGATATGAGTTCCTGAGAAGTAAATGGCTACCTCAACTATTTCATGTATATTGACAACATACCATAGAAGGAAAAAGGGAGTACAAGATTGCTGTTATATTTTCTTCCCACCCTCAATGCCTCAACACTCTTTCTTCCCAAGACACAGACAAGCAAACATGTTATTAACCCAAATAAGGTAAACAAAATATTATAATAGAATCAACTCTTTATTATCATGATGATTAACATTAATGATTGATTCCACAAATTGCCTGAAATTCTTTGTTTATTGGGTTATAATTTATACATAGTAAAATTAGATCTTTTTGATGTAAAGTTCTATGAGTTCCTTTCTCTCATAGAAGAATTTTGGACTGTTTTTGGACTCCTTGATATACTTTAAAAAATTAAACTAAGAAAATGATAGTGCTCACTAATATATAAAATTTATGAAGCAAGCTACCTAAAATATATATGGAGAATAAGAAATCCAAACATATTTGAGGAGAGAGATAGAAAGGCATTTGACAGAACACTGAGGACTCTAAAATTATCAGATGCCTAAGATGATAACACAGAGCCGTTTTTCTTTTCTAAGTTGGTATTTCCAAACATCTAGGCCACCCCTCTTTATTAGAAATATCAGGTGAGATTCTTTTTCTATGGATACCCTGACTTAAATGGAAGCTGACACATTACCCAGAAAACCAGTGGACAGAAGGATTTGACCCATGGTGGGCAAATCTATTAGTAGCCAGCATGCACCTGAGTACCGTAGGATGAATAAAGAATAAAGATGGGCACATCTCTGGGCACAGATCTTGTAAGTTTTTTTCTTCTCTCCTAACTCATTTTACACACCCCAGTAGCACAGCCACTCAAAGGGTGTGCAACTAAAAGGAAAATTTCAGATTTAAAGCTTCTGTTCTCAAGCAACAGTTTTTGATAGTTTTAACTGCCCATATCCAAATCCCCAGCAAACTTCTAACTGCATGCTATGTTATTTTGTGTGGTTAAGGACGTAATTCATATAAAAGTCATCTCTCTCTTTCACAGGCTGTAATTCTCCTTTAATTAGATTGTAATTAAAACCAAATAAGGAAACATGCAGATGAATAACTTCACAAGTTTTTCTTTCTCCTGGAAAATGGTTATTTTTTCTTTATTAATCAAGCCTAAAATAGATTCAGAAAATGACTTTGTGCATTTTGATAGTAAACCTCTACCATGTGTATGTGTGTGTTTGTGTGCTTTTCCTCTAAAAGACTCCCACACAGAAAGCATTTTAATTTTCCATGGTATTGCTATTTTGACCTCTTAGACCTTGCAAAGTAAAGTATTTTTGATCTTGGGCTTTTTTATGGTATTGTTTCAATATTTTTGTAACATTTGTATTTCTTGCTGATGTTTTTGGCATTAAAAATCACTCAAGCTGTGCTGAAATATAATGGTATTCACTGAACCATACTATGGAAGGATAATTCAGTTCAGTGAGGTTATTCTAGCTCATCATGTACACAAAGGATTGAAAGAAATTGTAGAAGACTCTCAGTTCTCTTCATAGAAGCACTGAGCCTTTTTTCCTTCTTTAATAACTTGACATAGAAAAACCTGCACTTGAATATAAAAATACCTGGTTTCCAGTCTCTAGAGCAAACCAAAATAACAATACAATGGCTTAAGGTATGAGGAAGCAAAGTACTGGTGAACAGTTTACTCTATCAGGAAATTCCTTTACCCATGACCAGACAAAAATTATACCTCAACAAATAATGAGCTTTCATTCTCAATTTCAACACATCCTTATGAAAGTCCCTAGAGTGATGTAGTGCTGAACTTCATTAGAGTTGTCAAATATGCAATTACAGACACAAACCAGAGATGATTTAATTTTACATATTTAAGTTGTACTTAACTATGGATATCCTAAAACCTGAGCATGACTGCTATGCTTGGCCATTTTCTTTCTTTTTCTTTTTTTGAAGACTAGATCAATATACAGCCCTTCCACTTCTTGTAATACTCAGCCTGAGATGTAAATTATAACAGCTTTCAATATTATTTAAGCTTTTGTACATTTTCTCTTTTGGTTCACTGACCATTCATGTTTGGCCTTGATTATAACACATAAACACCTAAGGGATGAAGTATAAAAGCAGACTGGACAAAGAACTAATATTTACATGCTTAAAGGATTTGTGTGTGTATATATATCCAATATACATATATGTTTTCAATTATACAGAACAAATATGTTTTGAACTACACATGATTGAGACCTTAAATTTAGCATACATATCTCATAAAAGTCATAAGCTCCTACTAAAAATGAAATACAGATCTTTCAATTTTACTCCCCGTAGATAAGTAAAAGTAAATACTGTTGCAATATTTAAATATGTAGAACCCTTAAAAACACAGGGGCTCTGGAATCAAACAAACCTATATTAAAAGGTGTCACTGCTACTTAGCTGTTGGATGACTTTGGACAAGTTTCTTAGTCTCTCTAAAGCTCAATTTTATCATCTACAAAATGGGTAAAGTAATCATTCTGATTTCAATTGAGCTGCTTTAGCATAGACTATAATATAATATTGACTAAAACAAAATAGAAGATTATTTCTTTCTCAAATAACACTTTGAGCATAATGCTCTAATATAACAGGTCTATGGTAGCAGAATGTTTTTCTGCCATTCGCAACATATGCCATCTATATTTTAGTCAAAAACTATTGTTTAAGCTGTCATTATTAGGTACATATACGAGCTAGTGGAAAAATGAATAAAGAGAAGAAAAGGTACATTATAAAAAATGGTCACCATTTATCACTCTTCCTTGTATCTATGGCCCTTCACAGTGTGACTTTATAACAACTCCCATAAATAGTTTATTTTCCCAGCCCTTGCCATATGATTGCTTTAATTAAGAGATTGCTCTGAATTCAAAAGTGAGGAGCCCTGAATCTAGGCCACCAAAGACTTTGTACCTCTCCACTTGCTCTCTTGAAATCTTAACAGCCATTGTGTAAACAAGTCCAGGCTAGTTCTCTCAATGAAGTAATAAACCCTCAATGCCCCAGCTGTTGGTCACTTCCCAGCCAGTGTTACATCTGATCAGAGATGCTTATGTGTATTAGTCTGTTCTCAGACTGCTAATAAACACATACCTGAGATTGGCTAATTTGTAAAGAAAATAGGTTTAATTGACTCAGAGTTCATCATGGCTGAGGTGGCCTCAGGAAACTTACAATTATGGCAGAAGGGGAAGCAAACATGTCCTTCTTCACATGGTGGTAGCAAGAAGAATTGCAGAGTGAAGAGGGGGAATAGTTCCTTATAAAACAATGAGATCTTGTGAGAACTCAGTATCATGAGAACAGCATGGAGGTTACCAACCCCATGATTCAATTACCAACCATGGGCTCCCTCCCATGACATGTGAGGATTATGGGAACTATCATTCAAGATGAGATTTGGGTAGAGACACAGCCAAACCATATGATTCTGCCTCTGGCCCCTCCCAAGTCTCATGTCCTCACATTTGTTTTTGTTTTTGTTTTTGTTTTTGAGACAGAGTCTCCCTCTGTTGTCAGGCACCAGGCTGGAGTGCAGTGGCGTGATCTCGGCTCACTGCAACCTCTGCCCCCTGGTTCAAGCAATTCTCCTGCCTCAGCCTCCTGAGTAGCTGGGACTACAGGTTCATGCCACTACACCCAGCTAATTATGTCCTCACATTTCAAAACACAGTCATGCCTTCCCAACAGTCCCCTAAAGTCTTAACTCATTCCAGCATTAATTTGAAAGTTCAAGTCCAAAGTCTCATCTGAGACAAGGCAAGTTTCTTCCACTAATGAATACGTAAAATCAAAAATAAGTTACTTACTTCCTATACACAAAGTAGGTACAGGAATTGGGTAAATACGTCCATTCCAAACAGGAGAAATTGGCCAAAACTAAGGGGCTATAGGCCCCATGCAAGACTGAAATTCAGTGGGGCAGTCAAATATTAAAGTTCCAAAATGATCTTCTGGGTCTCCAGTCTCACATCTATGCTAATACAAAAGACAGGTTCTCACAGCCTTGGCCAGCTCCACCCCTGTGGCTTTGCAGAGTACAGCCCCTCTCCTGGCTGCTTTCACAGGCTGGCATTGAGTGCCCATAGATTTTCTAGGCACATTGTGCAAACTGTCATTGGATCTACCATTCTGGGATCAGTGGCTGTCTTCTCACAGTCCCACTAGGCAGTGCCCCAGTGGGGACTCTGTGAGGGGGCTCTGACCCCATATTTCCCTTCCACGTTACCCTAGCAGAGCTTCTTCATGAGGGCTCTTCCCCTGCAGAAAATTCTGCACGGACATCCAGGCATTTTCATACTTCTTCTGAAATCTAGGCAGAGGTTCCCAAACCTCAGTGCTTCATTTCTGTACACCCACAGGCTCAGCATTGCATGGAAGCTGCCAAGGCTTGGGCCTTGCACCCATTGAAGCCACAGCCCAAGCCATACCTTGGCCCTGTTTAGCCATGGCTGGAGTAGCTGGGATGCAGGTCACACAGGAGGGGTCCCTGGACGTGGCCTCTTAGGCCTCTGGGTCTGTAATGCAAAAGGCTGCACAAAGGTCTCTGACATGCCCTGGAGACATTTTCCCCAGGGTCTTGGTGATCAGCTTTCGGCTCCTTGTTACTTATGCAAATTTCTGCTGCCAGCTAGAATTTCTGCCCAGAAAAATGGGCTTTTCTTTTCTACTGCATCATCAGGCTACAAATTTTCTGAATTTTTATGCTCTGCTTCCTCTTGATTGCTTTGTTGCTTAGAAATTTCTTCTGTAAGATACCCTAAATCATCTCTCTCAAGTTAGAAGTTTCACAGATTTCCAGGGCAGAGGTGAAATCCTGCCAGTCTCTTTGCATAGCAAGAGTGACCTTTACTCCAGTTCCAACAAGATCCCCATCTTCATCTAAGACCACCTCAGCCTGGATTGTATTGTTTATGTCACTATCAACATTTTTGTCAAAGCCATTCAACAAGTCTCTAGCAATTTCCAAACTTTCCCACATCTTGATGTTGTCTGAGCCCTCCAAGTCTCTAGGAAGTTCCAAACTTTTCCACATTTTCCTATCGTCTTCTGAGCCCTCCAAACTATTCCCACCTCTGCCTGTTACCCAGTTCCAAAGTCAATTCCATATTTTTGGTTATCTTTACAGCAGCACCCCACTACCCGGTACCAATTTACTGTATTAGTTTGTGCTCATGCTGATAATAAAGATATGAGACTGGGTAATTCATAAAGGAAAGACACATTTAATTGACTCACAGTTCCACAGGGCTGGGAAGCCCTCTCGAGGAATCTTAGAATCATGGCAGTAGGGAAAGCAAACACATCCTTCTTCATATGGCAGCAGCAAGGAGAAGTTCAGAGTGAAAAGGGGTAAAAGCCCCTTATAAAACCATCAGATCTCATGAGAACTTATTCACTATCACAAGAACAGCATGGGGGTATCACCCTCATGATTCATTACCTCCCACTGGCTCCCTCCCAGGACACATGGGCATTATGGGAATTATAATTTAAGATGATATTTGAATAGGGACACAGTCAAACCATATCAATACATTCAGCTGTTGCCAAAACATCCATCAGCTGATCCCAGCCCAAGTGGCCAGCCTGCACAATTATAAGTGAAAAATAAATTGTCATTGTAAACCACTCCATTTGGGGGTGCTTTGTTAGGCAGAAAGTGATTTAAAGAAAAGGATCATCTTCCTTTTAAGGTTATAACACAGAATCTGCACACAGCCCTTCTCTCATGCCATTGGTGAGGATTTAGTCATATGGCTATACTAGCTGCAAGGGAAGCAGGGAAAGGTAGTCTATTGCTGGTTGGTCACATGTCCAGCTATAAGTAAACACATTTCCCTGTTAAAGGAAAAAGAGAAGAATCTGTATGTTGGGGCAACTGGTGGTCTCTGCCACTTCTACCTATTTTGCTAGTTATGAACATTATATATGAAATAAATGTAATCATTGGCCCAATGATTGTAACCCAGAAAGATCTCAATAAGTGTTTGCTGTCACTGATATTTAGAATTAGAAATTAATGACATTTGTTTAAAGGATCACAAAGAACAGTCAGAAGTATCAAATTTTCCATACCTATTTTTGGTTTGTCCCTGATGTTCTAGAAACCCCTACCACCATGTCCCAAACTCAAGTCAGGAATCACATTAGAAGACCCACAGAGGGAACATCAACAGTGACACGGAAACACTGTCTACTGATGTGATGCAGACAAAGCCTACATGTCTATTAGAAAAGATTAGATATTATGGCATAAATCCAGGGGAGAGGACTAAAGGAAGTCCTTTCAATTCTCTCATCCACCAGTGTATAATAAATAGAGAATGTCACTCGGAAACTGTCAAAAAACTGGAGTGGGAAGCATTTAACTTTCTTTGTTCTTATATTGCTACTAGGAGTTTTGTTAAATAAATATTTTTAAAAAGGTAGAGAGTAGTAAACTATCTTGGCCTTGAGGAGAGAGGGAATAAAACAGGTATCCATTTTCTGCAGCGAATTTATATGTCCCTTTCCAATGTAAAGCAAAAGAAGTGAAATACAAGAGCAGAATAAGAGATGGGCTGTGGGAAACTGACAGAATATAAACCTAAAAGATGGCTTTTGAAAACAATTTGAAGATGTAAATAACTCCCCCGAAAAAAGCTAATCATCACTGACTAACCAGTTAGATGATCACCTGATAGTAACCATGGAATGAGCAAGCAGTCATTAAACAAGCACACATTTGTCATGCACGCATTTGCCTGTATTTTGAAATCTGATGTTTTGAGTTGTATCCCCCAGACTACTGGATGGCCTCATACCCAGTAAAGTTATTACTGTTATAATCTGTGTGAATCATCTCTCTCTCCTTCCAGAGCTGCTGTCAATTCAGAATTTGCTATTACAAGTCAAATCCTGAAACGACCTGAAAAGTATATCTAAGGTAACCTGGATGGAAGAAAGATCAAATAATCAATAAGTAAAGTGACACATGCACAAAAGAATGAGACAGCAGTGAGACGCAGGGCAGGTGTGGGCCACCCTGTGAGTGGCAGTATTTACAGAAAACATCCACTTGAGACGCAAGAAAGGGTTCAAGGTCAACAACAACGAGAAAAACAGAAAGTCCGAAGAAAGAAGGCTTTGTCAGGAGCTGTATTTGGGTAAGGCCTAAAGCTGAGAGTGAAGTGTGCAAAGGTAAGCCAGAGAGTACAAAGGACATTCCAGAGGACTTCAGAAATGGGAGAAGCATCATAGACTGGGATAATGGCACAGAGGACGGAAGAAAGACAGATGGCCTGAAAGCAGCACCTTTACATACACTTTTTAAATTCAACGTGATTAGGAAGAAAATACCCATATTACCCATATCGGTTATTTTAAAATATGGGGCATTGTTAAGATAATCCTATCAAAGGATTAAGAAATAGCAATACAGAGATAGGAGGAATCCAATCAAAGATTAAAGTGTGATGTCCAAGAGATATGTCAGCATTTCCAGAGGGTATACAAAGGTGTACTAGTTTCTGCTGAGGGTAATAGATACTGCACAAAAACAAAAAATAGGAAAAGAGGTAAGTTAAATGTTGCTGAACAGATTTCTTCAATGTCAAGAGTATTCAGAGGAAATGTGCATCGTGAACCTCCAAAAGGGAGGTGTGTGATACATGCACACCTATTCCTTCCTCATCACCCTCAGTTTTCCTTTGGGGAGCAAAACGTCGCTTCCACTGGGACTTTTTTAATCAGCATATTGGGTTTATACCCCCCTTTTCCAAACTAGTAGACGTGGCTGCTCTCTGAGGGTGGTATGTAGGTTGGTTGTGTAGGGCCTTTCTATAGGAAAGAAAGGGTTTCAGCAGGGCATGCATAGGAGGGGCTTCTCCGGTGCCAGCATAGTAGCTTTCATATTTCTTCATACATCTCATATAACATAATGAAATTTTAAATTCTTATCCTTGGGTGTGATCTTTAGCATTAAAATGAGGAAGGGATAATTTTACATTGAATTGGGATGGTACCCTGGGGCAGTCCCTAAGCTGCTAAACCAGGAACTTGAGATTAATGGCTTCTTGGGTCTTTTGTTGCTGGTTGGCTGGAAGTTGGGTAACCTATAGCTTGAGTAAGAGGCTTGTTCTTTTTCCTCTAAACCACATCAAAACAGAAAGCCAGAGAGCCTGCCTGTCTCAAAATGACCCAGTCTAGGCAAATCAGGTTCTTCCTCTGAGGAATGTCCCACTTTAATAGATGGACACAAAGGTAAAAATTAGGGCCATGAAGCATCACTGTTTTATTCCTGCTAAGGGATTCCCTTTCCTTCCCAGGGCCTAGTGGTTCAGGCTTCCTTCTGTGTTCTGAACTACCCTATATTCTTCCACTGAATTACACTCAGGCTTGATACCCAGTGTTCCTTTGCTTGTAAGCAAATCACTCTGAGGAGAGCAGCTAGCAACACTTCACTGATACATTTAGTATGGTTCTTTAGTTTTGTTTTGTTTTTGGCAAAATAATCCATTGAATGGGTTATCAGTAGAACACACTGCTCTAGGTAATAATTGAGGTCTTTTGTAACATACTAAGGGGACATAAACTGTCCTCGATGCTTATATTTGCTCATTGAAAGTCACCAAATAAGGAGCAATAATGCATCCCTCACTGTGTGTTCATGCCATAGAGAGGGTTGATACAGCCTTGGTAGTGATGGTGAAGCCACCACACAAAGGCCCTGTATTGGCACTAAGATCATCGAGGGTCGCATGACTCCTACTTTGGTGAGAAATTTAATGTCCTTTACATAGAATTTACATAGAATTTACTAGGGTGTCATATTTCAAACTGACTACAAAGGGGAACCTTGAGCTTACCACAAGGCAAGAGCTCCCAGGAGAGCAATGAGGCTGGTTTACAGAGCAATCTCCCTCACTGTAGAAGTGATACAGGATGGGGAAAGGAAAGTGCTGGGTAGAGAAGGGTGGAGTTCCTGGCAAGGGCTCCAACCTCAGGCATGTGCTGATAGACCTAAAGGAGGACAGGCATTTCTGGTTTTGTGCCCAAAATGTTGCCTTTGACCCACCAAGCCCCTACCCTGTGCCCATAAAAACCCAGGACCATAGCAGGCACATGCACAAGTGGCTGGACATTGAAAAGAGTAGAAGAACAAGCCAGCAGACACCAACAGGCCAGTGATGGCAGAACAAAATGGACGCCAAGGAAAATTCAGCTGGGGGCACCTGGAGGAGAGTTTGGCCGCTGAGCAGGAACGACTCCAGGGGAAGACCACCTTCCCACTCCATCCCCCTTCTGGCTCTCCATCCATCTCACTGGGAGCTAGCTTCACCACTCAATAAAATCTTGTTCTCATCCTCCCACCCCACGTGTGATCTGATTTTTCCAGTAGATGAGGGCAAGGACCCAGGATACAGAAGCCCTCTGTCCTTGTGGTAAGGCAGAGGGTCTAACTGAGCTGATTAACACAAGCCACCTGCAGAGGGCAAAGCTGAAAGAGCACACATGCCCACTGAGGCTTCAGGAGCTGTCAACACTCAACCCTAGATGCTGCCATGGGGTTGGAGCCCAAAAAACACTGCCACAACCTGCCTATCTGCATGCTCCCACTAAAGCTTTGAGCAGCAGGGCACCGAAGAATCCATCCATAGCCCTACTGCAGCCTGCCCTGCAAGGGAGATAAGGGAATTCTCTTGTTTCAGCAGGGTGTGGAGGGATGGCAGAAGGAGCCCTCATAAGTCTCCTCCCAAAGCCTAGCAATGGAGTGGATGTTGGTATGTATATTTTTGGAGAGAAAAATAGCTTTTAAAGTATATTCATTTAAGAAATGTGAACTTACTCTAATGTAGAGGCAAAACAAAGAAATATCTTTTTATAGGAAATAGGGGCTAGGGGACAAGTGAAAAGAAGTAGAAAGGTGCTAAAAGCACATACCTAAATCATGTTAATTCTGTCTTTGTGTTTCTACATAATTTCTGCAATGACAGGTACAGGAATATCAACAGCAGTACTATTCACAATAGTAATAGCAAATATTAATACTATGATTTGGGTCATATTTTATTTACATTACAAAATATTATCCCCAATTACACAGATGAGAAAACTGAGGTGGGAAGGTAGATTAACTCTTCATCAGCCTGCCTCTTTAACAAACTGATTTCTCCACAGCTAATTCTCTTCCCCTAAATTAATTGTCTTCTTGTCTACCACACAAAAACATGCAAACATGATAAAACTTATAGTGATCATAGTAATACAAGAAAGTTCTATAGAGGCATATATATGTATGTATACACTCACATACATATCCACATATATTCAAAAGACTACATGAAAAGGAATGAATAACAAATGGAATGAGGCCCTACAGGGGCTAGAAATGAGAAATAAAGACAGACTTAGAGAACACTTGGGAATACATCTTTCTCTTAGCCTGAAGGACAATAAGAAGAGATAACATAAATGTTTTGTAGTAGGTATTGGCAATTCATGTCTAAAAGCTTTTTCTGGAGGAATATAATGCAAGGTGATGTGGGAAATAAAAAAAGATGTTTTTAATTTGTTTATTTTTTTTTAGTCTTATGGCCTGGTTTAGCATTTTTTTTCCTAAAAACCCATCCATTATCTATGTAGGATGTGAATATTTGTCCATGGTAGATGTTAAATTGATGTTTACAGAGCAAATCAATTGTGTGTGTTTGCATTCTAACAGCTCTTTCCAGCTTTCACAGGAATATTTTTACAAACTTTGTAGCTTCATTATGAACTTTCAGTTTGTTCAGAGTGTGTCAAGAGTTCCAATGTATTTGTTCTACTTTTATTCTAAAGTCCTGAAAACTGTTTCAAAATTATAAATCATTTGGGTCAGGGCTCCCAAACTCTCATGACTCCAGAATTTAGGAAAATAGCATAAGTGAATGAAACAATCTGCGTGTTAAAAAAAAAAATATTACAGCTATCTTGGTGTGTCTCTTTCTGTCCACTTTTCATAACAGCATGGGTACAGAATATAATTTAAGGAAAGTTACAACCCAAGTGCCATGATAATTACAAACCATCATTGGTCCCAGTGTCAGAGAGATAATAAGGAGTTGGTAGGCATTATCACAAATTGGCAAATTTATGATCATCTAAAGCTGGTAGCTGCTACCCAGACTTACCCATTGTCGCCACATATGAAATGTGACTCCAAATTGTCATATGTCCTGAATATTTAAGCAAAATGTGATAGATGACAAAAATGACCCTCCCCACTTTTCTGTATCTAAGCCCTTTGCCATGTAATTACGCAGTAACTTCATACTTACTTTCGTATTAAAAAAGCCAATCCAGGCCAATAGACTGAATAAACAGATAGAATATAGAAGGTTGTTTGTTATCCACTGTTAGCATGGTAATATATAACTAATACAGAAATTCAGATAAGAACCTAAGAAAGTGAAATCTAGTTTTTAAAAATTAGCAGCTATTTTTTTAATGACATAGCTCAAACACAACCATATCTATGAATCTGATCCAGACCACAGGCCACTATTTTGCATTCTCCATTCTAATCCCTTCATTTTACAATTAAGAAAAGACATTCAAAGAGACAAAACATATTTCCCAAAACCAAGTAATTGGACTTCAGGGGTGTTGATTCACGTAATGTGTCAGTTTTTATAAAACAACTTAGTGTCCTCATTTGAGTGCATGGATATTTCCAAATCACTTGGGCCTTCCCTCTCCATTCTTTCTATTACTTTGTTTTTGTCCAGAGGCTAGATCCACATGAAGAAAATACTGCCTTCTTCTCTATCAGCCTGATCTGAGCTCTGTCAGCTGCCATTTTTTTGAGCAGGATATCTGAATTCTCCTTTCCCAGCAAAGGTAATGCTTCTAAAAATGTGCTTCAGGCTACAAACCTGGTACATAATTTTGGCATTAAACTCATACCTCCTCCCTCCACAAACTACATGAATAAATTATGCTTCTATTTTAAAATGGAGTAACTTTTGTACCATGCTGACTAAGGAAAAATCCCATGAAATCTGAATAATGTTGGTCTTGGCCAAATAAAAACAATAACGATATAGGATAAAAGCAGACAGGCAAATTCTAATAGGGCATATGTCCATTCATTTAGAAAAGCATAGCTTCTCTTTCACAGAGCTACTGAAGGAGAACCCATACCAAAAGTTGTGATTGTTGTTTTAGCTGAGATTCATAAAGAGACTGAACAGCTGCACACTTTATTAGATCTAATCTAAATACCTGCTACTTGTACTTTGTGCTGGGAGATATTTATGTTATCAATTCAAGTTTATACTAACCATCAGGAAGAATACTCCCTGTGGCTCTGCTGACTCAAAATAATGACTTGTAAGGGCGCTCTAATGACAGAACAAGGGGCAATTATAGACACAGCGTGAGCCTTGGAATAACTGTGTGATGTATTTTGTGCACTTGATTGACCTCGTGTTCAAGTTCATTTGTGCCTCACTGTTGTAGATAAGGCCTATGCCTCAGGGTATATGCCTTGTTAATTTCAATATAAGAAGACAGAATAGATTAGATCAGATGGCTCAAACAAAATAACAAAGCTGCACTGGCACTTGGCGGAAAAGTGATGACACATTGGGGTCTACCAGAAGGAACCATCAAATATCTTTCAGGAAAGAATGAGAAGTTAGAATAATCAATATGGAGTGTTAATTCATTTCAACTCTTGGGATAACTAAAGCAATGCACATCTCCTTATGTCTTTAAATGATTATGGTGACTTCTCGAGGAGGACTTGGAATTCATCATAAAATGAGAGAAGGATAGAAAAATTGAAAGAGAACAAGAACTTACTACAAAGTAAAGTTACTGTGAGACATCTATAGATTACATTGCTTTAGAGTAAAACCATTTGGCAGTCTCTTCTGTGCCAGTTACTTTGAAATACACACCTGCTGTGCTATAATTCACTGAATGAGGAAAGGGGAGAAAGCATTTTCTGATGGGCTGTCTATAATCCCAATTCTACACATGCTTACTTAAAGGTGTGGTGGTGGGGTAGGGGGGGGTGGTTGGATAAAACAAGGGGAGTGTAGGAGTGAAACTACTGTTTATTTATTTTCATCAGTCTTAGTGTTTACCAAAAAAGAACAAATTCTCTTGTTTTGTTGTATACAAAATTATAGAGGGAATTCAAGCACATAACAATATTGCATACTGCCTTGAAAATAACGTGGAATAACTGGCACTTATGCAATTTCTCAGAAATATAGCTTTGATTCTAAATTGGCTGAAAAGAGGCGTTCCAAAATAGTAATTTCATCAGTCTTGGTTGTTTGCTAATAGTACCATCTAGTCAACTCTGCCTGCATTTCCAAAGTGGTTGTTAGAAAAACCTACAACAGCCTTTGCAAAAACTTACAATCGATGTTTTCTAAATAATAAGGGAAACCATATCTTTGGTCTCCAATTGTTATCCATGCAATCTTTAAGAAAGGGCATACATAATACTGATATGTAATACTGAATGAAGAAACTTCTTAAGAAACTGGTACGTAATACTGAATGAAGAAACTTCTTAAGAAACTGATACATAATACTGAATGAAGAAACTTCTAACTCAAAATATACAAATGAAGTGCCAACCTAGCAAAGTATAGAGGCAAACACTGCCAAGTGATTAAAAATTGAAATATGGGAATTTATTCTGTGTTTATCTGGACTGAAAAATTTAGGCTGGAAATGGGTCATAACTGAAGCTACATGAATGTACGAGCTATTATAGCAATAGACAAGATTCTGATGTTTTCTACACTGATTTTTGCTGCAGATATTAGGACAAGAGTAGGACACATATGCTCAAACACACATTGCTTTTTAAAAAATTGATTTGCAGTAAGCTGAGTTCTAAAAAACAAATTTAATCAAGATGTTATTTAAATACACTGATTTTAAGCAGTATATAGAAAAATAATCGCATACAGATTTTTCAGATTTCTATGAGAAAATAGATTTCTGATGGAAAGTTCTTGCTTTAGCGAAAATGTTTCCTCTCCACTGAAACAATATGCTTGGTTATAAAAAAAAAAAAAAAAAAAAAAAAAAAAAAAAAAAAAAAGTCTTATCATTTGGACTTTTTTTTTTTTCAGTAGAGAGAGAGTTTCACCATGTTGGCTAGGCTGATGTCAAATTCCTGACCTCTGGTGATCCACCCACCTCACCCTCCCAAAGTACTGTGATTACAGGTGTGAGCCAACAAGCCCAGCTTCGATTTGGACATATTTTGGCTAGAAAGTATCTATTCATCTTTTGTCCAGTAATTTTCCTCTAGAAGCCACCTACCCAACTTTCAGTTTGTGCATTTGGGGATGTTCATGACTCAAATCCTGGCATATGATGTAGGTTTGGCCAATCAGACCTTCTCATTTTTCCTGGCCATAGTAATTTCATCAAAACAAAGCATCTGATACAGTTAAGATCCATGGGAGAGTCTCACCCTGAAAATGTTCTACAATTACTGAGAGAAGCACTGGATTTGAACCTGGAAGTATCTGGCCTAGAGCTATTGGTAGCCATTCCAACATTAACAGGGCCAGCGAATGACTCCATCAGAATAGAAGATAGTTCCACAAGATAAAGTAAAAAATTCTGATGCATTTATTTAGTTATAAATCATTCATTCAACAAACATTTATTAAACATTTACTAGGGACCAAAATATGTGTAGTGGGAACATAGTCATACACATTTTTAAATAATTTCAGATTGATATGAGAACTTAAAATTAATAAAGCAAAACATACTAAGAAGGATTAGGTAGGTGTTCTATACTGTCAAAAGCATGAGTCAGCAAACTAAATCAGATGGACTAAATGTAGTTTGCACATTTTTAAAGCATTGTTACAAGAGAGAAGAGATAGACTATGTATGCCATAGATACCATATGTGGCTATCAGTGCTGAAAATCTTTACTATCTGTCCCTTTATAGAAAAAAATTGCTGTCTACTAAATAGTTGCCAAGAATCTTTTTCTGTTCCTCTACAAACATGTCACTTATCTCATCCAAAAGTAGAGTTTATTTCACCCCGGATTGTATCTTGGCTGAGTTTGTAAACATTTTTGGCCAATAGAATGATGTAGAAGTAACATTCTGAGATTTCTAAGCCTGGTTATTAAGAGGCATTGTAGCTTTTACTTTTACTCTTGCAAACCAGACCCTATGTAAGGAAGTCTAGTCTATTATTCTAGAGAAAGGGGTTGCTTTGAAGGATGTGAGACCATGTGGAGAGAAAAGTCATATGAAAGAAAAGCATCTTGGGCAGTACTAAGGCCCTAGACAATGAATAGAGCTGTATTTGGTCCTCTAGCCCCAGTCAAGGTTCTTCTGCCAATAGTTCCCATGTGAAGCGGAGTTAAATTTTCCCTATTAAACCCCCACTGAGAATTCCTGAACTCACAGAATAATAAGCAATAAAATTATGGCTGTCAAGCCACCACATTTGGGTGTACTTTGTTTTGTAAAAGTAAAACAGAAGTTGGTACCAGAATTATAAGTAAAACATGTAGGTAGAACAGAAGTTGGTACCAGAATTAGAGTTGGCAGTGACAGAAACCTAAAACACAAAGCATCATCTTTGGGCTTGGGCAGCAGGCAGAGGCTTGAGGAAAGGTAAGGAACCTTTAATGAAAGTTTGGAAAGCAATGAACAAAATCCTATAAAAGACTGGAGAAAGGGTGATTTGTGTGACATAGTGGTGGTACACATAACAACAAACCTGTGAATCTGGATAAGAATTTTAGGAATAAGATTAAAAGTGCCAATTGGTTTCCTATAGTTGTGTATGATAAATTACAGGAGGGAGAGAGAGACTAAAGAAAAAATGTTTCATTTTCAAACATAATTTAGAGAAAATATAGAGGGCCCAAAATAGTTTTGCCAATGAGAAAAATGTTCTGAAAGTAAGAAATGGGTCAGGTGTGGTGGTTTACCCTGTAATCCTAGCACTTAGGTAGGCCAAGGCAGGCAGATCACCTGATGTTAGGAGTTCAAGACCAGCCTGGCCAACATGGTGAAACCCTGTGTCTACTAAAAATACAAAAAATTAACCGGGCTTGGTGGCAGGTGCCTGTAATCCCAGCTGCATGGGAGGCTGAGGCAGAAGAATGGCTTGAATCCAGGGGTCAAAGGTTGCAGTGAGTGGAGATTGCATGGTAGCACTCCAACCTCAGCAACAAGAGCAAGACTCCATATTAAAAAAAAAAAAAAAGAAGAAGAAGAAGAAGAAAGAAAGAAAGAAATGGCCTCCAAGTAACAATCAAATCAAGAATATGTCCATGAAACTCTTGGTTAAGAATTCAGAAGATTTAAAGTGTTATTTATTATACCTTTGGCTAAGTTAACACACATCTAAGAATCTTAAAACATTGTCTCACAGCACTGACATTCCCAAAGTAAAGAGAGATTTGTGTGTGCATATAAATAAATGAAAACATTCAGTTACCTGTATATATATATATATATATATATATATATATATATATGCACATATATATATGAAAACATTCAGATATCTGAAAAGTTCCAGATATCTGAAAAGTTCATAAATATTTTAAGAGAACAACTGTGACAGAAGTACTATCAAATTGGACTAAATGAAATTGAGACAGTAAGAAACAAAAAAGCCTCTGACCCCCCAGCTTTCTATGAGTAGGAAGCAAAGAGAGACAGCAGCTAAGCTGCAAACTCAAAAATTTTCAGTGCATGCAACCCCGAGTAAGGGAAAGCAGTACACTAGAGGACCTTTGTCAAGGAGTAGAAGAATCGGACCCTAATGAAGAAACATTTTATTGAATAGGGGAAGTGGATGATATGTCAAGAAGGATTTCAGAATTGCTACAGACCAGGAACTACTATGGGCCTTCCTTCTCCCACTGCTGACTGGGAGTGTCTATTGCAGTAAGCCTGTCCTTGTCTCGCCAGTGTCTGCTGGTGTGCGAAAAGGATAACCAGACTTTTAATTCTCAGTTCTCAAGACCAAGAGAAACTAAATTCAAATAGGCTTATTCTCTCCAGAGCAGATGTAGATCACAAAACCCTGAATTTTAAACCTGATGCTATATCTGACAAATGTCTAATACCCAGTATCTATAAGAAACCTCAACAAACTTACAAGAAAAAGGCAACCCTGTTAAAAAGTGGGCAAAGGACATAAACAGATATTTTTCAAAAGAAGATATATATGCAGCCAAGAAGCATATGAAAAAAAGCTCAACATCACTGATCATTAGAGAAATGCATATCAAAACCACAATGAGATACCACCTCATGCCAATCAGAACGGCTATTACTAAAACGCCAAAATATAACAGATGCTTGTAAGGTTTGGAGAAAAAGAAACACTTACACACTGTTGGTGGGAATGTAAATTCATTCAACCATTGTGGAAAGCAGTGTGGTGACTACTCAAACAGCTAAAAACAGAAATACCATTTGATCCAGCAATCCCATTACTGGGTGTATACCCAAAGGAATAGAAATCATTCTGTCATAAAGATACATGCGCATGTATGTTCACTGCAGCACAATTCACCACAGTAAAAACATGGAATCAAACTAAATGCCCATCAGACACAGGCCAGAAACAGATAATGTGGTACATGTATACCATGGACTGTTATGCAGCCATAAGAGAAAAAAAAATTATGTCCTTTGCAGGAACTGGGTAGAATTGGGGGGCATTATCCTTAGCAAACTAATGCAGGAATGGCAAACTATATGTTCTCACTTATAAGTGGGAGGTAAACAGTGAGAATATATGAACACGCAGAGGAAGAAAATAGACGCTGGAGCCTACCTGAGGTTGGAGGGTGGGAGAAGGGAAAAGATAAAGCAAAATAACTAACAATTACCAGGTTGAATACCTGTATGACAAAATAATCTGCACAATAAACTCCCATGATGCAAGGTTACCAACCTTACAAATCTATACATATACTCCTGAATTTAAAATAAGTCTAAAAAAATACCCTGATGCTATAATTGGACAAGATTTGGGGTCTTCAGGGACTGAATATATTTTGCACATGGGAATAAATGTGAAAGGACATAGCCAGAAGGTGGACTAGAGTCGATTATCTCCACAAATAGCTACCAAGAATCATTCAACACATATATCACAACTCCCACCAAGAGAGGGAGTCTATTTTTCCACCACTTGAATCTGTGGTAGTCTTGTGACTTGTTTTGAACAATAGAATAAGGTAGAAATGATGATGTGGTTTGGCTGTGACCCCACCCAAATCTCATCTTAAATTGTAGCTTCCACAATTCCCATATTCATGGGAGGGACCTGGTGGGAGGTAAAGGAATCTTGGGGGCAGGTCTTTCCCACACTGTTCTAATGATAGTGAGTAAGTCTCACATGATCTGATGGTTTTATAAAGGGGAGTTCCCCTATACAAACTCTCTTGCCAACCACCATGTAAGACATGCCTATGCTTCTCCTTTGCCATCTACAATGATTGTGAGGCCTCCCTAGCCATGCTGAACTGTAAGTCCATTAACCCTCTTTGCTTTGTAACTTATTCAGTCTCAAGTATGTCTTTATTAGCAGTGAGAGAACAGACTAATGCAAATGCCATTCTGAGATTTCCACACCTAGACCTTTACAGGCCTAGAGCTTTTGCTTTTGCTCTTAGAAGGCAGCTACTATACAGAAGATCCACAGGATGAGAGACTGTGTGAGGAGAGAAGCCAAGTGGAGAAGAACTGAGGTGCCACACTGAAAAGTCAACACCAAGGACCCAAGCAGTACTGGGACTTCCAACACTAGTTGACCCACTCAGCCAACACCATACAGAGTAGAGGCAAGCAGCCCACTGAATCTTTCCTGAATTCCTGACACACAGAATCATAAACAATAAGTCATTGTTTTAAGCCACTAAGCTTTTGGTGGTTTATTATAAAGCAAGAGATAAAAGACAGGTGTCTATTGTATACAGAGTAGCCAAAGAAGCTCTGTCTTAGCGCAGGCTATAACAAAATACAATGGACTGTGTGGAATAAA
Source organism: Saimiri boliviensis (assembly GCF_048565385.1). Lineage (NCBI taxonomy): Eukaryota > Metazoa > Chordata > Mammalia > Primates > Cebidae > Saimiri > Saimiri boliviensis. The sequence goes on from NC_133468.1 coordinate 19,217,216, forward strand.
CAGCAAACATTTATACCTCATGTTTCTGGAGACTGGGAAATCCAAGGACAAGGTGCCAACAGATTCAGCTCCTGGTGAGCATTCACTTCATGAATCACAGACGGCAGTCTTCTCACTGGGTGCTGACATGGCCTTTCCTTGATGTGTGGATGTGGAAAGAGAAAGATCTCTCTATCTTTATCTCCTTGTAAGGGCACTAATCTAATTATGAAGATTCCCCCTTTAAGATATTATCTAAATTTAATAACCTCCCAAAAGTTTCACCTCTAAATATCATCATTTTGGGGGTTACGGCTTTAGCAAATGCATTTTGGGGGGATACAAGCATTGAACCCATAACAAGGGTTCTCTGAGGAAGTGGCATCTGAACAGAGATTATTATGCTATGGATGAGGAAACTATGTTTAAACTGAACATTCCAGGCTAATAAACATAGTTGTGGGGCTTAATCTATTCTAGAAACTTTGAGAAGTTTACTGAAGCTGGACTGGTATAGATAAGATGAGTAATGGAAAGACATGAAGTCAACGTATAGAAAGAAACCAGGTACTGTAGGAACTTTTAGTCTAAAGAAAAGGAATTTCAATTTTATTCTAAGAATGTGTACCTGAATCAAGCACACTACTTTAGAATAAGATTTATAAAACAATTAATTATTTTTGTATCTCTTTTGTTTGCATCTGAAGGATCCCTATCTAACTAAACAATCAGATTCACCAAGATAATTAATTGAAAAGTAACAATATGTTAATATCTTATCTTAAATTTTTTAGGATAATATTACTTTAAGTATAAGAGTAAAGGTCAAGATAATACTTATCCAGATATCTAAGTCCTGCACAAAAATGGGATCCCCTGAAAGGTAGAATATACTAGTGGTTTCCAGTGTAGTTAGTTTTGGTAGATTATCTAACACACACACACACACACACACACACACACACTACACACACCATATACATACATACATACATACATATATATATATATATATATATATATATATATATATATAAAACTATGATTTCACAGTTTATTTTAACTAAAGATTTAAGAGGTATTTATATTATATTAGTTTCCTATTTCTGCTATAACAAATTGCCACACATTTGGTGGTTTGAAACAAGAAATTTATTCTCTCATAGCTCTGGAAGCCAAAAGTCCAAAATCACAGTGTCAGCTAGGCAGTGTGCTCACTCCACAGATTTCAGCAAGAAAAATTTTCTTGCTGTTTCCAGCTTCTGGTGATCCCAGGCATTCCTTGTGGTTTTTATTACTCCAATCTCTACCCCCATCCAAAATGCTTTCCCTTATTTTATGGACCTTATATGAATATTTGTCATTGGATTTAGGACCCAACCAATTAAAACAGGATGATTTCATCTCAAGATCCTTAACTTAATTACATCAACAATAACCTTTCCCCAAAGTCACGTTCACAGGTTACCAGGGATTAGAAATTGGACATATTTTTTACTTGGGTGGAGGCAGGTCAGCATTCAACCCACTACAATACTAAAAACACATTTTTAGATCGAAGGAAAGAAGTAAAACATTGTGAAATGGCTGAAGCACCATTTCAAGGTACCAAGTTTGAAAGTCAATACATTAATTTCAAAGGCATATGTTATTTTATTTTTAATATTCTAATTTCACAGAATAAAAATTGAGTTTAAAGAGGACAAATAGATAGAAGAAATCAGCCTATACTTTTGTGTATTGCATATCCACAGTACTAGCCTATTTAAAACATTTGAAACAACTGAAAAATTTGAGAGTCCTAATACTTCATATAGCAACCTCCATCTCCGCACATTAAAAAATTCTTATTTTCATCTTGCTTTCAGTGGAGCCGTCCTTATTCCATTTACAACATGAATTACGACTTAGATTGCTGCCCTACATGTCTGAAGGTGACTCAGTAGAGAACAGAAGAGGAAATCACTATGATAGAGACAAGCTTGGCGATATCTGTCAAACAAACAAACAAAAAAGCATACTGTGAAGGTTACTGATGTCTTTTTTATGATTCATTCAGTTAAACATCTAAATCAAAAACAATGATTAAAAAAAGCAGAGATTAAAAATAATATTACAAGGCCGGGCACAGTGGCTCAAGCCTGTAATCCCAGCACTTTGGGAGGCCGGGGCGGGTGGATCACGAGGTCAAGAGATCGAGACCATCCTGGTCAACATGGTGAAACCCCGTCTCTAGTAAAAATGTAAAAAATGAGCTAGACATGGTGGCACGTGCCTGTAATCCCAGCTACTCAGGAGGCTGAGGCAGGAGAATTGAACCCATGCTTTTTCAACACGTTACATGTGGTAGGTACAATAAGAACATGTCAGAAGTTCCTAATTCAGTACAACAGGAGACAGCTGTTGATCTTGTTGCAGAACTGCACTGATGAAGGAGAGCGGGAAGCCATCCAGAAGTCTGTGACAAGAAGCTGCTTACTAGAGGAGGAGGAAGAGTCAAGCGAGGAGGCTGCCGAAGCAATGGAGTGAACCTCTGCTCACCATACGGCAGGCTACACTGTGCTCAAGCTTCAAACCCACTTGTTGAACAGAACATTCTGGGTAGCAACAGCATCTTCTACAGTTTTCCTAACTGGATAACTGCAACCAGAGGACACGTTACCCACTTGAAATGGAGTACTCAGTTAAACAAGTTGCCTTTACCTAACATTCCTCGGTTAAGTGCTGTAGGTTGTGAACTCTGTATAGACATCTTTGTATCTAATTGCTTGGCTAAGAGTAGGTTTAATAAATGTATCTGAACTGAACCCAGGAGGCGGAGGTTGCAGTGAGCTGAGATCACGCCACTGCACTCTAGTCTGGGTAACAAGAGCGAAACTCCGTCTCAAATAATAATAATAATAATAATAATAATAATAATAACACTACAAGCAGTATTATATGATTATGCCATTTAAATATACATTTAATGGCAATTTTCATTTCTGACTACAAGTGTAAATAATCAGTCTATACTCTGGAAATAAGGGATGTACACATCCCTTATGTTGAAAAATTTTTAATTATCATGTCTAATAATATCTTTTTGGTCCAAATGATTTTTGTTTCAAGTGACAGAAAATGCAGCTCAAATTGAATTTAGAAAAAGAGGAATAACTAAAACAACAAAAGCAAACACAACAACTACAAAATCCAACTTAGTCCCTTTTGCGCTGCTATAACAGAACACCACAGATTTGTAATTTATAAAGAACTTAAGACCAGCCAGCAGTCTGGCCAACATGGCGAAACCCCGTCTCTACTAAAAATACAAAAATTAGCTGGGCGTGGTGACCCGTGCCTGTAGTCCCAGCTACTTGGGAGGCTGAAACAGGAGAATCACTTGAACCTGGAAAGTGGAGGTTGCAATGAGCTAAGACCATTCCATAGCACTGCAACCTGGACGACAGAACAAGACTCCATCTCAAAAAAAGAAAAGAAAAGAAAAGAACATAAACTTATTTTCTCACAGTTCTGGAGGCTAGGAAGTCCAAGGTGAAGTCACTGGCAGGTAAAAACCTTGTCTCTTTTCTTCCAAAATGATGCTTCAAACGCCGTGTGTTCCAGAGACAGGAAAGAATTTCTATATCCTCACATGGCAGAAGAGCAGAAGAAAGAGAATCCACTTCCACTCCCACAAACCTTTTTGACAGAAGCAAGAATCTATTCCTGGAGGCTCTGCAGCAGTGCTTCCCATTAGGCCCTACCAAACATTTGGCCCTGCCTCTTATTAGGCCCCACCACCCAACACTGCTGCATTTGTGACTAAATACCCTTTTTTTTTTTTTTTCTCTTTTGAGACAAAGTCCCACTCTTGTCATCCAGGCTGGAATGCAGTGGTGCAATCTCAGCTCACTACAACCTCCACCTCCTGAGTTCAAGCAGTTCTCCTGCCTCAGCCTCCTGAGTAGCTGAGACCACAGGCATGAGCCACCATGTCCAGCTAATTTTTGTATGTTTAGTAGAGACAGGGTTTCCCCATATTGACCAAGCTGCTCTTGAACACCTGACCTGAGGTAATCTGCCCACCTCAGCTTCCCAAAGTGCTAGGATTACAGACATGAGCCACTGTGCCCAGTGGAGTGACTATGTTTTCAATACATGAATTTTGGAGGGAACAAAGACATTCAAACCATAGCAACAATCTTAGTAACTTACTTAATGAGAGTCTGGAATTTCAACTATGAATGGATCCAGATTCTTAAATGAGTCTCTCTCCATAACTTAAATCTTTTATCCTATGCACTGACTTTTTCTTTGAATAAAGTTCTGCCTAAAGTGTTCTTCTGCCAGTTCGGTTACATTCTTTGGGGTTCAAATAGAGTAGAAAAATAAATGTTTTTCTCTTAAACATCCCAGTAAAATGTTTTTCTCTAAGCACCCCAGCATTACTTTGGTTGGGTCATATTCCTAATCCTGAACCAATCATTGCAGGTGGAAGGCTATAATGCTCTCATTGGCCAAGACACACGTGCCCTTAAAACCTGTCAACTCAACATCAGTGGAAATTTAGGTTGCCTATTTGCATTTTTATTATAGAAATGTCTACAAGGAATATTCTTATGTAGGTCATTGTACTATTTTATGATTATTTCAATAGAATAAATTCTTAGAAGTGGTAATGCTGTGTCAATGTCTACAAACATATTTTTAAATTTTCCTAAAATTTGTATAAAATTACCTTCTATAACATGACATCAATTTATATTTCAATTAGTATATGAATCTATCTTTACATAGTCTCATTATATTCAGTATTATTATTATTATTATTATTATTGCTAACCTTTCTTATATTGGAAGATAAAATAAGTTAATTTATGTTTATATATTCTTGTTGAAACTTCTTAGAATAACTTGCAAATATTAAAACACTTTATCCATAAGTATTTGAGCAAATATCTCCTACATAACCACAATATCATAAGGATACCCACAAAATTCAACTTTGATAAAACTAAAATTTAAACTATCTAATAAAGTCTATAGTCATTTTTTTCCAATTGATTCCAAATATGCTCTTCCCTGGGTTTTATAAGCAGGAGAAACTTAAGTCACTGGGCTAAAGTGTCACAGGATATTCTGTTCCAGGAAGGACAGTAACAGAACCTATGCTGTTCTGACCAGTTTCTCTTTACCTTAGGATTTTGCATTTCCAGCACATTCTATAATTGTTAAAGAAAACTATAAGTGATAATACAAGAGGAGCTGGGCTGGGCAAAGCCATCCCAGGACTTAACTTGTAACTGGCTTTTTTCTCTTAGCACAATGTTCTCCAGGTTCATCTATGTTGTCAGAAACGGTATAATATCTTCCTTTAAGGATGCATAATACACCACATTTTCTTTATCTATTCATCTATTAGTGGGCATTTATATTGTTTCCATGTCTTAACTGTTATTGTCAGTAATGTTGCAGTGAATATGAAAATGCATATATCTCTCTGAGATCCTGATTTGGGTTCCTTTGTATATGTACATGCAAGTGGAATTGCTGGATCATACGGTAATTCTATTTTTAAACTTTAGAAACCACTACACTATTTTCCATAATTACAGTACTAATTTACATTCCCACAGCATAAGTGTTTCCTTTTTTCCACATTCTTGACAACACCTGATAGCTTTTGTAGTTTTCGATAATTGCCCTTCTAACGGGTGTGAGCTGATACTTCATTGTGGTTTTAATTTACATTTCCTTGACAATTAGTTATATTGGATACTTTTTTAAAGACTTGTTGGCCAACTGCATCTTTTAAAATATGTTTATTAAGTTCATTTGCCCATTTTAAAAATTGGGCTGTTTGGCATTTTGCTGTTTTGAATATTAATCCATTATCAGATGTATAGACTGCAAATGTTTTCTCCCATTTTATAAATTGTCTCTTCCCTCCATTGTTTTCTTTGCTGTTTAGAAACTTTTTAGTTTGATTCAATCTCACTTGTCAATCTTTGCTGCTGTTGCCCATGCCTTTGGATTATTTATAAGAAATCTTATTGCCCAGACCAATGTCAATAAACTTTCCCTCTGTTTTCATTTAGTAGTTTTATAGTTTTAAGTCATATGTTTAAGTCTTTAATCCATTTTGAGTTGATATTTGTATGTGACATATGAAAACAGAAAAATTTTTCTGCATGTAGATACCCAATTTTGTTAGCACTATTTCTCAAAGAGACTACTTTTTTTTACATCATGTGGTCTTGGTACGCTTATCAAAGATCTTTTAAACTTACATGTGTTGGCTTATTTCTGGGCCTTCTGTTCTGTTCCATTAATCTATATGTTTGCTTTTATTCTGATGCCATGCTATTTTGATTACCATAGCTTTATAGTATATTTCAAATCAGATAGTGTGAAAATAACTTTATCTTTTTCAAAATTGTTTTGATGATTCAGAGTGCCTTGGGATTCCACATGAATTTTAGGATAGTGTTTTTTCTATTTCTCTTTAAAATGCGATTGAAATTTTGACAGGAATTGCATTGAATCTATAGATCTGAGAACTATGAATATTTTTAAAATATTAAATTCCACAATCCTTAAACATAAGATATCTTCCCATTTATTTGTATCTTCTTCAATTTTTTTAAATAAGGATTTTGTATTTGCCAGTGTATGGATCGCTCACCTTTTTTGGTTAAATTTATTCCTACGTATATGCTTTTTCTATTCTATTGTTAATAAAATTATTTTCTTAATTTCTTTTTTAAAATTGATGTTAGAGTTTGATGTTAATTTTTGTGAGATAATTCTGTATTCTACGACTTTACAAAATTAGTTGCATGTGCCTATTTCTAACAGAAGAGTGCTGAGGTCTCCAAGTGTATCTGTAGATTTATTTACTTCTTCTCCTTGCAGATCTATCAGTTTTTGCCTCACATACTTTGACACTCTGTTTCTATACACATACCTGTTAAGAATTGTTATACAGTTTTGGAGAACTGATTCCTTATTATTTTCTAAGGCTCCTCTTTGTTAGCCCTGATAACTTTCCTTGCATACTCTCTTCTTGCTCTCAAGTCTGCTCTTTCAAAAATTAACATAGCTACTTCTGCTTTTGTTGTTGCTGTTATTGTTAGCAAGGCACCTCTTTCTCTATCCATTTACTCTTAATCTATATGATTCTTTATATTTCAAATGAGTTTCTGGTAGACAATTTATAGTTAGGTCTTGTTTTTTATCCATTCTGATGATTCTGGCTTTTAATTCGTGTATTTGGGTCATTGACTTTTAAAGTAACTGTTGATATCGTTGGATTAACATCTACCATTCTTGTTACTGTTTTTTATTATTGCTCTTGTTCTTTTCCCTTATTTTTGTTTTTTACTCTCTCCCTGCCTTTTGTGGTTTTAATGGAGCATTGTATATATTTTTATTCTCTCTCCTTTCTTAGCATATTATATTTCTTTCTTTAATACATATTTTGTGGTTGGTGTAGGCTGTACAATATTCCAAAGTTCATTAGCAACAAATTCAAGTTTAATTTCAAGTAACACTATGCCACTTCATAGGTAGTATGAGTGCCTTAAAATTACAAAATAATTATAATCCCTTCCTTTAATCTCTTACTTATATCATTGCTGTAATGTATTTCTCTTACATTTAAACACACATAAATATGTGGTGTGTTTGTATGTGTATAATCAAATACATTGTTACATTTAAAATAATAATCCTTTCATCAGTCATATCTAGTCTAATCATGAGTTCAATAAAGGCATTCATCATTACCTTACAGTGAAGCATTTCTTATTCTTAGAGTTTTTGCTTTTCTGTTTATATTCCCCATTTGTTCTTACCTGAACTCTACTTTATCTGTTAGAGCACTTAGCATATTAAATCACAGCTATTTTAAATTTCTAGACAGAAAACTCCAACATCCCTGCCACACCTGAGTCTGGTTGTAATTTGGCCTCTTCAAACTGTGTTTTTGGTCTTTTAGTATGCCTTCTAATTTTTTCTTGCTATTCAAACAAGATATACTGGGTCAAAGGAATTGCAGTAAGTAGGCCTTTAGTAATGTGATTGTAATCTTTTTTATTATTGGAGGGACTTGCATCAATGTTTAATGGCTGCTGACTGGGGTGGTAGTTGCTGAATTTTGTGGTGGCTGTGGCAATTTCTTGAATTAACACAATGAAGTTTGTGACACTGATCAACTCATTTTTTCACAGAAAAAAATTCTCTGTAGCATGTGCTCTTATTTGATAGCATTTTGCCCTCAGTAGAACTTTTTTCAAAACTGTAGTCAATCCTCTCAAACTGAGCTGCTGCTTTATCAACTAAGTTTGTACAACATTCTAAATTCTTTGTTGTCATTTTAACAATGTCCATAGCATCTTCACCAGGAGCATTTTGTATCTCAAAAAAATCACTTGCTTTCCTCATTAATAAGAAGCAACTTCTCATCTGTTTTACCATGAGATTGCAGCAATTCAGTCACATCTTTGGGCTCCACTTCTAATTCTCTAGTTATCTTGCTCTTTCCACCACATCTGCAGTGACTTCCTCTAGTGAAGTCTTGAACCCCTCAAAGCCATCCATGGAGATCGGAATCAGCTTCTTCCAAACTCCTATTAATGTTGATATTTTGACCTCCTCCCATGAATCATTAATACACTTAATGGCATTTAGAATGGGAAATTCTTTCCAGTTTTCAATTTACTTTGCCCAAATCTATCAGAAGAATCAGTATCACAGCTATAGTCCTCTTAAATATATTTATTTAATAAGATTCAAAAATCAAAATTAATCTTTTATCCCTGCACTATAGAATGGATTACGTTAGCAGCATAAGAACATTAAACTATTTGTATACCTTCATCAGAACTTTTGGGTAACCGGGTGCATTGTCAATGAGAAGTAATATTTTGAAAGGAATCTTTTTTTCTGAAAAGCAGGTGTCAACAGTGGGTTTAAATTACTCAGCAAACCATGCTATAAACAGATGCGCAATCATCCAGGCTTTGTTGTTTCATTCCTAGAGCATAAGCAGAGTAGATTTAGCGTCATTCTTAAGGGGCCTAGGATTTTCAGGTGGTAAATCAGTATTGGCATCAACTTAAAATCACCAGCTCCATTTGCCCCAGCAAGACTTAACCTGTCCTTTTAAGCTTTGAAGCCAAGCATTAACTTCTCTTCTCTAACTATAGAAGTCCTAGATAGCATCTTTTTCCAGTATAAGGTTGTTTCGTCACATTAAAAATCTATTGTTTAGTGCAGCCACCTTCATTGATGATCTTAGCCAGGTCTTCTGGATGACTCGCTGAAGCTTCTCCATCACCACTTGTAGCCTCAGCTTGCACTTACAGGTTATGCCTTCATGTCTTCTTTCCTTTAACCTCATGAACCAACCTCTGCTAGCGTCAAACTTTTTTCTGTAGCTTCCTCATCTCTCTCAGCTTTATAGAATTTAAGAGTTATCTTCTCTGAATTAGGTTTTGACTTAAGGGAATGTTGTGGCTGATTTAATGTTTTATCCAGATCACAAAATTTTGTCTATCAGCTATCAGGCTGCTTTGCTTTCTTATATTGTTCATGTGTACACTAGAGTACCACTTTTAACTTCCTTAAATAACTTTTCCTTTGCATTCATAATTTGGCTGTTTGGTGCAAGAAACCTGGCCTCTAGCCTATCTCAGCTTTAAACATGCCTTCTTCACTAAACTTAATCATTTCTAGCTTTTGATTTAAATGAAAGATGTGAAACTATTCCCTTTATTTGAACACTTAGAAGCCATTGTGTAGTTATTAATTGACCTGACTTTTATATTCTACATCTCAGAGAATAGAGAACTCTGAGGAGAGAAAGAGAGCAGATAAACAGCTGATCTCTGGATCAGTCAGAACACACACATTTATCAATTAAGTTTGCTGTCATATCAATGCAGTTTGTTGCACCCCAAAACAATCACAATAGTAACATCAAAGGTCACTAATCACAGATAATCATAGCATATGTAAAATAAGTTTAAAGTATTGCAATAATTATCAAAATGTGACACTGAGACACCAAAGTGAGCACATGCTGTTGGAATAATGGTGCTGAACAACTTGCTCAATGCAGTGTTGTTGTCACTATCCCTCAGTTTTATAAAAATGCAGTGTCTGCAAAGTTCATTAGATTGAAGTGCAGTAAATAAGATATGCCTGTAACAGAAAATTTAGGCAGACATTTGGATTATGTTGTTAGTTATACTCAAATTAATAAACCTCTAAGATAGGTTTATACCTATGGCAACATGGACAATAAGGGCAGTTCTTGTTCTGATACTTTCTTTATCGTGGATGTGACTTTACATATGACAGCATTTTCTCATTTCTTCTACCAGTAATGCTTATGTTCTTGCAGGTCCAGAATTCACTGATATGCTGTAAATTTATCACCTATCTCTGATGATAATCCAGTCTCTTACCCACAGGGAGAAACTTTCAGAGTTGCCAGCCCTTTATATGTCTTCTTCATATGGGCAGAGTCTATTAGATCTCAGTTACAGATTACAGAAAGCCCAAATCAAATGATTTTATGCCAGAGAAGAATTTATTAGCTCTTCTGAATGGAAGGATCAGAGTTGTAGAGCTCACTTCAGATACAGATTGATGTTACAATGACACTCTTCTGACCTGGCTTTCCTGTCTTCTGTGTGCTAGCTTTGTTCTTAGACAGCTCTTCTTTTGTGTTTCTATGATAACTGCATCCAATACAGATCTTCTCTTCTAAACTGTAAGTCCACAGGAAAGAATAAGAGATGCTTTCCAGAATTTTCAGAAAGGTTTCATTGTATCACTAGTTCTAAATGATTCTGAATATGTCATGGACTCACTTCTGATTTAATCACTGTGCATAGCTAAGGCTTGGGCCATATGATCCACTAGTGAATAAAGAATTAAGTCAACTCTCCTGCAAACCCTTGGAAACAGAGCTGGTGATGGTGGGTGGCTCAGAGGAGAATTGAGATAATAGAAGGTGGTTGAATAGACAACAGGCAGCTGAATCAACATGTTGTATACTCTGGAAAACTGGAGCTAATTTGTGGTTATCTACATCATCTGATCTTTGATGAACAACTCAAATGTACATTTAATTAGTTTGTAATATTTTTTCTTTTTCATCAGATCATATTTACATAATTATAGCATCAGATTTCAGTATTTATTCCATACTTCATTTACTTTGGATGATTTTTCATATCACAATTAATTTAGATACTATAGAGGAGATGCTGATACCATGAGCTGAAGATTATAACTGGAGGTGAAAAATAAATTGTAGAAACCAAAGAGGAATAAGAAGAGAAAAGACTCTGGCTTCATTAAAATGCCCTTCCTATGTTACCTTTGTAATAACTGACATTTTAAAAGTAAATGTTAAATGTGGCTTATGATTTATTGGTACCATTGTTTTTAAACAAACACACGCACACACATGCTTTTCTTCATTTTTCCCCTAGTGTATGTATTAGATGTTATAATAATAAATAATAGTGTATAAATTATTAATTGCCATGAATTTCATTGGTATTACTATTATTTTGAATACAAGTTAATAAATATGAAGTTACTCTATATGTATACAATTGTTTATATTAAATAAATTACAAGATTGGTGAAATCAAAAGTAAATTTGACCAGGCATGTAGTTCATAAGAAATAACTGTTTTACAATAGATGGTATTCACAGGCAAGGACTACAGATATATTCTAAAAATCAATAATTCTGATAGAACAGGTAGGGAATAATAATGTAAATCAAAAGCCTTCTCATATTTGATGTCACTTGCATAGTTATACATTACAAAAATGATCAGGTATAATAGAATGAAGGAAAAAAAACACATCTGACAAAGGAAATTTTGCATAGAGGTCATTAGTGTTAAATAAATATTCAATATTCACTTTCTACACATGAATCTTAAAGGCTCTGGAGGCCTGATTCTCACAGAAGTATAATTTTGAATTAACAGCCTATATAGAGCTCAGTAAAAAAAGTACTTTGCTTCTCAGCCCCTGGGGCCACATGAGGAAAAGAAGGAGATAAACAGAGATGTCTACAAGTATTGTTTCTCTTCTCATTCTATCCAAAGTAAAAAAATAAGTAAAAACTGCCTTGTATCTTGCTATAATCTGAATGTTTATGTCTTTTCCCTACCAAATGTGTATGTTAAAATCTTCACCACCAATATATTAGGAGGTAGGACCTTTGGGAAGTTATTGGGTCATGGAGGCACAGCCCTCATAAATGGATTTAGTGTCTTTATCAAAGAGGCCCAAGAGAGACCACTTGTCTAACTTCTACCATGTGAGGTCAGAGTGAGATGATGGTTGCCTATGAGGAAGCAGGCCCTCACCAGATACTGAATCTGCTGGCATCAGATCTTGGACTTTACAGCCCCCAGAGCTATTATACATTTCTGTGGTTTATAAAGCCCCAGTCTATGGTATTGCTTTATAGCAGTTTGAACAAAGATACATTCTGTATAAGCCAATATTTTATGTTCATTTTACACATTTACGAGTTTCTAATAAACATTAGGTATAATTTCCAATGTGACTTAATGTTTGATTCCACAGTACACTGTAATCTCCACTAAGATCACAGAATAATTATCTCAAATAACTCTCATTAATAAAACATTAGTTAACCAGAGAAAGAAAGGAAAGGAAGAAATGCTTTAGTTCTTGGGAGAAGTCTTCTTTAAATAACAAGAATGCCAGTATAGTGTTATTTATTGCCCATAAATAGAGTGATCATTCTAACTTTACAGGTTTGCTTAGAGCAGATAATAAATCTAAAATTTGTAGAGAATTCTTTATTTACCTGAAATTGTGTGAAAAATATATACGTGTGTGTGCCTATTTGTATTATTTTATGTGAATACTACTATCATTACTCACACTGTTATACTATTGTCTAACAGTGCAATAAACTAGCATATTAAATCTTGTATATCTTTAGATTTGTGCTCTTTTAATGTATTTTATGTATATATGCAGCAATTCACCATGTAACTCTCTATTTCCATCTCAGAAACAAAAATTTATCATTTTACTTTCACTATAGTAGTTCATCCTTATCTGTGGTTTTGCTTTCTATGATGTCAATTACCCACAGTCAACTACAGTTCAAAAATGAAAATGTTCAGAAATAACTCACAAGTTATGTTATATGTCATTCTGCATAGCATGTTAAAATAATACACCATCCCAGTTTATCTTGCTCAGGATGTGATTTATTCCTTTGTCCAGCATATCCATGCTGCAGATATTCTCAACTCTGTTAGTTACTTAGTAGTTTTCTTGGTTCATCAGGTTGACTGTAATGGTATCACAGTGCTTGTGTTCAAGTAACCCTTATTTTCCTAAATAATGGTGTCCAAATGCAAGAGTAGTAATGCTGGCATATTGTTATAGTTGTTCTGTTTTATTATGAGTTATTGCTGCTAATGTCCTATTGTGTCTCATGTATAAATTAAACTTTATCATAGATATGTTTATATAGGAAAAAAATACCATATACACTGTTTGGTATGAGCCATAGTTTCAGGCATTTCACTGGGGTCTTGAAATATATCTCCTGCTGATATGCAGAAGATACTGTATGCTTTTGAAAAATTTACCAAATCTCTGACTTTCTGAGTATCAGTTACAGAATTAGAGCTGAGGATTTCTAGGAAGCATTTTACTTTACCTCAACACCCAAGATATTATTTTCACTATGTCTAAAATATCTTATCCTGTTAGAAGGAGAAGGGAAAAAAGAAAACTTTTCCATTTAATTGCTTATTTGATTTGTATTAGCTGCTTTAGTTTTGTTGCTGATGCCAAGCATAGTTAGAAGAAATGGAAGGTGACAGATAACAGAATAGTTGCTTCTGTGTGGCTTACAGATGCAAAGCAAAGCATCTTTATTGATATCCTTTTTAAAGAGTTCACTGAGGTGCAGCTCACAGTTGTTGAGTGGAATGGAAAACAGAAATCCCTTTGAAAATAAGAGATACAATTCAAGGTCAGTCTCCCATGAGCCAATAGTCCCTACAGTCTCACCTTTTTGGAAATGGTAAATCATTTATCTGGGTTTGTTCACTGCATGCTGATGCTATCGCAACTTATCACTCTCTAAAAGAAAACTTCGCTAGCATATTTTAAAACAACAATTTATCTTCTCTTGTCCCATAAGCTAACTTGAACCCCAAGATACTTCACTGGGAAAAACATTTACAAGTTGCAATGCTTTTAATAGAAATTAAAACTTCCTTATATCTGTCAGTCAAATTTAAGTTATAGTGGGTATATTATATCTTAGATGGGTTCACTGTGCCTACTACAATTATACATTTTAAAAATATTCACAGCATTCAGAACAAGAGGAGAATTATTGTACTGTTTGTATGTGAGTGGCAACATGTTCTTCTTGGTGATCTTTTCTCTATGTCTTGCATGCTGTATTTTTTTGGAGAGAACACAATAATGATGAATTGCTGAGACCATCATGTTACCATTGCATAAGATGCTCCAGCCAGAAGTGCTCAAATTTCAGCTCCACCAAGTTTCTGATTCAACAGTGTTGACAAAAAGAGTCAAACTTGGTAAAATATTTGAAGAGATTTTTTTCTGAACCAAATATGAGTTACCAATGGTCTGTGACAGAGCCCTCAAGAGATCTTGAGAACAGGTGCCTAAGGTGGTCAGGCCACAGTCTGGTTTTATACATTTTACAGAAACATAAGACACCAATCAATACATGTAAGGTATACGTTGGTTAAGCCTGGAAAGGCAGGACAACTGGAAAAGGCAGGGGCCTTCCAGGTCATACACAGATTCAAAGATTTTCTGACTGGCAATTGGTTGAAAGAGTTATCAATAGAAGGAATGTTTGGATTACAATAAAGGGCTGTGGAGACAAATGTTTTCTCATGCAGATGAAGCCTTCAGGTAGCAGGCTTCAGAGAGAAGAGATTGTAAATGTTTCTTACCATATGTAAAGAATCTGTCCTATCAGGAATTTCAAAAGGGAAAAGGGTATATTGAGCCATGTCTGACTCCCCGTTCCCAACATGACCTTTACTAGTTTTTCAGGTTAACATTGGAATGCCCTTCACCAAGAGGAGGGGGTCCATTGAGATGGTTGAGGGGGTTGAAAATTTTTTTCTCCTGGTTTCAGGCAGGTTGGGGATGAGGGATGAGAATTTTTACTTTTAACAATGTTTTATGTGATGCTGATGTTGCTGGTCCAGGAACTACACTATGAGAATCATTAGTCTAATCTATAATATATTAGCCATAGAAAATTCATCATCATAATAATCTATTGTTTCATATATAATCACAGATATAATAGATAATATATTAGAATTAGAATTAGAAATTCATAAGCCATAGATAAATTGATTAGTCATCTGCATTAAGGTCTTAAAGGATTGCTTCATTAGAAGTATAAGGAATATATAAAAATACCTGAACTATAAATATGCAGAATATAATAAAATAGATCAAAATCTCTATCATATCTATAACAAAATTATTTCAGTGAAAATGATATTTTGAGACCATTAAAATATGGGTGTGCTCCAAAAATGTAAGATTATATTTTCTTCCAGCAGGTACTAAAGATAGAAACTGTGTTCAATTATGGAAAGATATATTATGTTTTCTTGCACACCAAAGTGTTAGCCTTAAAAAAAATTACAACCATTTTATTCATTTATAGTGGCAAGCATTTACTGGTGCTTTCCTACTGACAGCTAATGCAGTGATTTTCAATTGCTGTGCCAAGTTTAATTGATGTGTAAATTTCATATTTGCTTCATCAAATCTTGATCCAGGTGTAAGTTTTACACTTCTTACAACTGAATATTCATATTGTTGGGTAATTTTGAATGTTGCTATGACGCTAGAGACTAGAGTACATATTTTCAAAAGATAAATAAGAAAGTGTAACTTTAAGTCAGAGACAAAATATAAATAAATAAACAACAAAAAGAGCTCCTGTTTACTGAAATATAGGAGGGCTTTGTTTCATTATTAGGCATGAAAGAGCCATTGGGACAATAAACAGTTTTCCTCTTAAAAACAACAAAGCAAAGAGAATGATTCTTAAGGATGTTTCAGTTAAGAGTAAGACCAAAAGAAGTGGTGAATGTATAATCCACAGTTACAATTTAATGTTCTGCATCTTTTAATCCCTTCAAGCATGCCTCCGCTAGAAGCTAGTATTATTTAAAAGTGCCCTAAGAGTATACAGAGGATGAAAACTATACATTTAGAGTTGAATTGCATGATTTATTTAAAAAAAAAAAAAAGAAGGGTAAAGCAGCCATCTCTTCATGTTAGTGTGTATTGCTTATAAAAGCTAAAGGTGCTTAGTCTTTACTTCCAAAGAATTGAACTTATTAATTTGGAAGTGACCTCAGGAATCTACATTTATAAATGATTACAGTAAGAATCAATTTGAAAAACTCTGGAAGAGAGGGTATTCCTTAATAGGTTCTTTTCTATCTCTTCTGTCTTACTCTACTGCAATAACTTTACCATGCAGGATTACCCATAAGGACTCAATGCTTATCATTAGCCTTATATTTATTTAGCTACATTATTGAAAAAAAGTTACATCTCCATAAGATACTCCCTTTGTACATTCTGCTAAAGGAAGTGAGTATACATAAATTTCTTATCAAACAGTCTCCTTAGAAATAAGAAATTTAAAGACTTAAGTAGGGCTAGGCACAGTGGCTCACACCTGTAATCACAGCACTTTGGGAGGCCAAGGTGGGCAAATCACTTGAGGTCAGGAGTTCATGACCAGTTTGGCCAACATGAGGAAACCCTATCTCTACTAAAAGTACAAAAATTAGCCAAACATGGTAGCGATTAATGTAATCCCAACTATGTGGGAGGCTGATACAGGAGAATCACTTGAACCCAGGAAGCAGAGGTTGCTGTGAGCGGAGATCCTACCACAGCGTTCCAGCCTAGGATGACAGATCTAGACTCTTTCTCAAAAAAAAGACTTAAATAGTTAAAAATGCCTTTTTCTCTGTAAAAATGCAAAGGTTTGCACAAGAATTTTATAGTTTTGAAAATCACATGGTCCATGAAACTCCTTTGTCCTGGGCAAACCATGGCAGTTGGCAATCCTACTAGTAGCTCTGTGATTTTCATGTTTTATTCCCAGCTACTACCTATGTAGTAGCTGAAGCCATGAAAACAAACGTGCCAATAAACAAACAAACAAAAAATTCAATGGACAGTTTTTTGTTCTTTTTCAATTGCACTCTCATTCTTATTCTGCTGATACCCTTCACATATTTTCAGAACAAAAAAAAACAAAACATCAAACAGCCATCGAATCCATGAGTGACTTGAAGGCAAACTCAGCATTGTATTTACCTTTTCATCCCCAGTGTCTAGCCCAGTGTCTCACACTGTGAGAGGTATTTGGTAAGGAGAGAGGTTGGAGGACATTAAAATATTGCTTTCCATATGTATCGAAGAAGTCATTTTCTTCTGTGAATATGCTCTGAGCTGGTTCTCCTTACCCCCACCTACCACAAATGTATTTTCACCAATCTTAAACTATGTTTCAGTTATATGTCTTGAAAACTAGGTTTACTCTTCCAAATGCATTTTATAAAATCGAAGCTCTCAAATTTATCTGTCAGAAGAACTGCTGAAGTACTAGAGAAGAGGTCCATTATCTGTTGTGAAGTTTGCTTTAGGGAAATAAGGAAATGCAGATATTTGTATAACCAGACTAGGACATTATTCCCAGCCCTTCTGATGTCTAGCAACAAGGATGCCAGTTAAGTCAGATCAAGTTTAAGAACATTTTTCCTGATTTCTGTTAATATATGCCAGCCATTCTGATGGTAGAAAAGCTTCTTTCCATGAAGGCAAAAACTGTAGTAACAAGTATCATGCTCAGACACCAAAGTGAACACTCTCCCTGAAGCATTCTGGAGATTTTTCAGTGAGAAGGCTTAAGGAAGAAACTCTGCCCCTTGTTTAAAACACGTATCACAGAAACATGAGAAATAATTATGAGTTCAATAATCAGTAAATTCATTATCATCACTCCTTATCAATTCAAGTTATGAAGACCCCAAATATCCAGGAACTTGTACCTGTCTCTGTGTGTGTGTGTGTGTGTGCGCACGCACATGTGTACACACATACCTAGGCTGGTGTGCTCTGGCCTGTAAGAGAGTATAACACAACTTGGAAGGAGATACAGATTTCAGTCCTTGCCAGCTACCAAGTCACTTGTTCTTTCGAACTATACAGTGTGAACTGCAAGTTACCAAGTCACTTGTTCCATAGAACAGTGTTCTATGGAACAAGTGACTTGGTAACTTGCAGTTCACACTGGTATAGTTGATTTGAAAACTCTACATGTAAATGACTCTTCTCCCCATTCTTAATCTTTGCCCTTTCACTAACCACACAAACTCCCTTACACATTTCAGTTACTCATTAATGATAACCAGATATCTCTAAAAAGCATTCTTTGAACCACAGCCTTTCAAACCAGTCTTTCAATATTTCATCACTACTGACTTATCCATTCATATTTTCTCTTCATTTCTGCATGTAACATCAAATTCAAGGCTTTTTCTCTCCCTCGTACTCATCTCTCATCACTTTGAAGTCTTTTCTTCAGCATCCTGGCTCCTCTCACTTTGGCAAATAGATTAATGAAAGACAGGAGCACATGGCTTCTGCCTACGTTTCTGTCACTTAAGCAGTATAGGATGACATAGTCCAGTTAAATTCTTCCAAAGTTCAATGGGCACTGAGAATATTTCCTTTATTTGTTCCATCTCACACCCCATCTCTCTACACCAACAGCTTGCTTTGACAGTATGTTCCATTTTGATGTCAATCTAGGCATATGATAGTTAGGGCAAAGCTTTAACATGAGTGATTCAATTGGGATAAGGAGGAAACACATTGGTAATAAAATGCTGGGTGCATTTACTTGATTCCAGCAAACACAATTATTTTAACGGTACTTCATTTGTTTTGCATTTGGGGGCAGGGGGAAGATTTTGTTTGTTTTGTGCTTTGCTTTTCGCCTCAACAGTTGTCATCCAAAAGACCACAAGGATGGCTAAATAGTAGAAACGAGAGCTTTGTTGGCAATATCAGTTTGCAAACCAGAGAAGAGAAAGTCTTGTGAGAGGGCACCTGTGTGAACCAAAGGTGCCCTCTCTTCCAAGGAAGGCCAGATTGGGTTTTATGCTTCACAGAGCTGGTATCATACATATTAAGCAGGTTTCGGGGGAAAGCCATACATATTTATGAGGGGAGCTAAGTGCATGGGGATTGGGTGAACATGTATGTTACACATATTCCATGTTCACTTTGGGGAAGGGTTTTAGTGTTAAAATGAGGTGGAATATTTATATATATATGAAATGGTAAACGTAGGACACAAAGATGGTTCGTGGGCAGCCTCCATAAACTGGGTGACACTAGTTTAAGGTCTGCAATTGCTTACCAGAAAAAAATGTTTGCAAGGCCAGTTCTCTGTCCAATCACAGAAATGGTCTGGAATGTAAATCAGAGTTGATAGCTCTTATTGTTAGAAAGCTTAGCCCAGGTGTCCCCAAACTTTTTACACAGGGGGCCAGTTCACTGTCCCTCAGACCATTGGAGGGCCGCCACATACTGTGCTCCTCTCACTGACCACCAATGAAACAGGTGCCCCTTCCTGAAGTGCGGCGGGGGGCCAGATAAATGGCCTCAGGGGGCCACATGTGGCCCGCGGGCCGTAGTTTGGGGACGCCTGGTTTAGTCATACGAATTTAGAAATGTGCCGGGCCAGACAGACCCTGAACTCTTGACCTGTAGGTCAATTGGTTTCCTTAACCTTAGAGTTCATCTTAGTTGATAAAGGGGTGTCTATTTTGGTCTCTTAGATCACACACTCACTAATAAGTTTTCTGATTTCCTTTGAGACCAGCACAACCTACCAGAATTGCTTCATGGACTATTATTAAAGTATCTTGCAAACTATGTCATTTGACTCTTAGGCACTCCCAAGGCAAATAACAGTTTTGCTAAAAAAAATAAAATAAAATAAATAAAGTTTATATACACTCTGCAAAAGACATTGTAATAGCACATCCTAGATATTTAGTGATAAGTCAATGATTTTTTTATTGTTAGCACTATAAATCCATCACAGAGTAAGAAACAATCTTAGCTGCAACACATATAGACTATAGATTTGTGTGAGTCATCAGTATATGTATATTTAGGCATGAAATGTTTTATGGTTTCATGAAGCCTGTTTTTAAAAAAACAGAAAATGGCAGGTCATGTGAGGAAATGACAGCCATGGACACAAGGAGCCATAGAATTTGGGGGTCTCTATGTCTACTCATCAACATTCACCCTTTGACCCAGCTCACATTAAAGTTTACACACTCTTGGATTGAGACGGTAAGACATTGAAAATATCCTTTAGGAAACTGTGTATATTTTGTTAACTTCTTGCTACATTAAACTGTTTATTCATCTGGGTAAAAAAACATGGTGATCTTTCTGGGTACATTTTTGTTATCCAAGGAAGAAATTGTGGTCCTATGAAGAAAAACTGACCTGGAAAAGGAAAGCAACATATCCCTGTAAGAGGTGTCCGTGGAGAAAATGCTAGAAGAACAAAAGGCAGAACAGTGGACCTAGTTGGAGGCACAAGAGATAAAAGGACTTCTCAAGGATTGAGAAGTCTCTCTTGCCCAAGCAGATGTTCTGGGTGATCTTTAAGACTTGTTTTATTTTGCAGAAATGATGCTGCTTTGAAGAGCAAGGGTTTTTACTGAAATTGAAGTGACATCTCTGTCACTGTCTTATTAGATTGCAGACTGTCGAGTTCTGAACTGCTGAATTCATTTATTCTCTTTCAAGCATAAAACATGAGAGAATTACAAAGGTTGGAAAGGGTGGAGACTGAAAGGCTTAGAGAGTAAGGGTATGGATTTGGGGGAGAGTTTTTGCCTTTAAAAAAAAAAAAGTCACATAAGAAAGCAGTGGACCATATCACTCTTGAGTTAACAGTTTCTTTGTCATGTTGTTTTCTTTGCCTGAAATTAGATTTATAGAAAATTTTTTCATTTAGTTTAAAATAATGTTTAGATTTCAAAAGTGAGGTAATATTCCTGAATGGGAGTCTACTCTTGTGGATGGGTAAAACTAACTCTGAATCATCAGGGGTGTAACGTTCAGTCCTTGATTGTTATGCTGTCTGTCCCTATTCTGAGTTGCTAATGACTTGTTAAATGAATATTTACCCTGTACATACTCTGGAAGCTCATTTTTTCTCCCTTTCTCCATTAGCAAGAAGAATTTTGGGGTAAGTTTCAGTAGCGTATCTGTACCACAGCCAATATTCAGAGACAAGATTATGTAGATTTACCACAATTGTTCTAGCCTGAGCTTCTGGGTTACTTTGGAGATGAAGAAAGGAAGGAAGATAAATATTAGGAGTTTTTATAGACTGCAAAGTTTCTTATAGGATGACTATTTGCTTACATACATAGAGGCAAGGCCTATTCAAAGTCATATGAAACATGTGTGAATAAAAGCTATTATAAAAATATTTTGTATTATAAAAACAGTGTTATCTATTGTAAAATTTTTAAATGGTCTTTCTGGAGAATTTTTAAAAGCCTTTAATTTTATAATTCTCCTGTAATCCCTCTTTTATTAGGGGACATTAAACAAGAATCCCTGATCTGGAGTTGAGCAGACCAAAGATTTACATGTAAAACAATTGAAGAACAATAAAATCAAGTTCAAGTTTCTGTGTTAAAAAGTTCAGAAGTCTACACAATCCTGTTCCATAATGACCCTCCACCTTGTTAAAGACATCAAAGAAAATGATTTGGCTTGCCAGTCCAAATAAGAGATACAGTACAGGCAAAATACCCACAGGAGAGGGTACAAACACAGTGTGCACATTTTAATGCATCATCTACAGAGGAGCAGAAGGCCTCGGGGAAGGTGAAGGAAGAAAGTAAGTTGAAAGAGACATGATGCCTATGTCTATACATCAAACTAAACAATAAAACATTTTAATAAGTTTCTACACAATTTAGAAGCATGGGTATCAGTTTGTAATTTTGTTTATAGATTTTATATTCTTGTGTAGAATTTACCATTTCCAATTGTGACTTTTTTCAGTGTCTTCATTTAACTGACTCTATCCTGGATATCCCCCAAGCAAAAAGTATGGCATATTCTTTTTACTTTCCTTTAATTGTTTCAGTGACAGGTAAAATGATGCTCTATTGTCGAGGAAATTCAAAGAGTGAAGTTGTCCACTCTTGCTCTAATTCCATAGTCAAAATCAGCTGGAGTTTAACAAGGTCCAGACAGTTCCAGCCCAATTGAGGCAGGTTATTTTCCTTTTCCACTTCTGACTGTGAAAGACCTGGTGTCAGGTTATCATTTCTAGAAAACATCTATGCCAGCAAAACCTGCATATATAGACTTTTTTCCCTTTCTGAATTGTTAGTTGGTCTCCCAGCACATTTTGAATGTAACCTTTTTAATCCCTGCATTTGCAATTAGAGATTAAAATTCCATTCCAAGAGCCATTCGGCAGATGGTATAGCATGAAGAAACTGAAGGTATTTTAAAATTGTATTTATACAGAACACCAGATGAATTTGCCAATCTGTTTCTTCCTGAGCTTATACATTTTCTTGTGAAAATTGATTGTTTAAGATGTAGATTTCATTTGCTGGGATTTAGCATTTTTATAGGATTTTAAAACATCAATTAATCCAGCTCTTTTGTTCAGCACAGGTGATTTAAATATAGAAGCAAAATCTATATTTAAAGAAACTGCTTCTTAAGAAGATTAAGTCACCTGTGCAAGGGTCACCAAGGTAGGGTCAGAAAGGCCATATGATAATGGAACAGGGAGGCCACTGAACCAATGCATCTATTAAATGGAAACCTCATCACATCTTAGGCAATTTAGAAAGTTTGATTCTCAATTAAAGTTTTTCCTTTAGCTTTCTCCAAAAGATTTTTACAATTCTTATAGCTTTTAAACCTTTATTGACATATAATAAATATAAAAAGCACACATATCATCAATGTTTAGCTTAAGGAATGTTTGTAAAGTAACCACATAACCCCCTCACAGATTGAAAAATAAAGAAGTTGCTGATACTCCATAAGGTCCCCCATGCTCATTCCCATTTTCTCTCGCAAGTGAACCACTATTCCAATTCTAGCACTAAAGATTATTATACCTCTTACTGAAATGTATGTAAGTAAACTCATACGGTATTTATTCTTTTGTGTCGGCTTCATTCACACATTGTTTGATATTCATCTATACTGCTGCATGTAGGGGTATTTTATTCATTGGCATTGTGACATATAAGTACATTTTATAAGTATGTCACAATTTATCCACTTCACTGTTGATGAACACTTGGGATGTTTGTTGTTTAGGATGGGATCCTTAGCTCCTGGGCCACAGACTGTTACCTGGACACACAGCAGGTGAGTGGTGAGCAAGCGACTATTACCACCTGTGCTCAACCTCCTATTGTGGCAATAGTCTCTCAGAGGAGTGCAAATCTTGGTGAACTATCTTTGAGAGGGATCTAGGTTGTATGCTCCTTATGAGAATCTAACTAACGCCTGATGATCTGAGGTGGAGCAGTTTCATACTAAAGCCATCCCCACAGCCCCCACTTCTCACCCTGCCTACCCATGGAAAAATTGTCTTCCACAAAACTGGTCCCTGGTGCCAAAAAGGTTGGGGACCATTGGTTTAGGAAGTTATGAAGAGTGCTTTTATGATCATTTTTATGCATGTCTTGGTAAACACGTGTATGCATTTCTGATAGGATTAGACCTAGTTGTGGAATTGCTAGGTCAGTTTTCCAAAATGGTTACACCAATCTACATACTTACCAGCAGTATTTGTGGGTTCCAATTGCTCCACATTCTCTACAGTACTGGGCAGTTTTAGTAATCTAGTGACTATAGAGTGGTTTTGTGTTATAATAATAATTGCATACTTTCCTGGTGACTAATACAGTTAAATGCACTTTTATATTTATTGGTCATTGGTGACACGGCCATTGAAGAGATTTGGCCATGATTACATTTATTCATCTTCTTATTTTTTAATTTAAAGAGCTCTCTATTGATAGCAGATGTAAATATTTTGCGAGATATGCACATTGCAAATTATTTATATTCTGTAGTTTGCTTTTTCACTCTCTTGAGCCCTTAAGTTCTAAATAATTTTAAAGACATCCAGTTCATCAATAATTCCAAAGACATTCAATTCATCAATAATTCCTTATTTTTTGGTATGGTTAGCATGTTCTATGTTTTCTTTAAGAAATTTTTTCTTCTCTGAAGTTCACAAAGTGAACTATGGTATTTTCTAAAATCTTTATTATTTTGCCTTTCAAACTGGGTCCACCATCCAAATTTATTTCATATAGTTCAATGAGGAATTACAATTATTATTTTTCAGTTAGACTTCCTATTGATCCAGCACTGCTTATTGAAACAAACACTCATCTTCAGTGCACTGCAGTGACATCTTTTTAATAACTCATTTGATCCTTTATGTGTGGGTCTATTACTAGACTCTATTCTATTTGTCTATCCTTATATCAATGACACATGCCTTAATTACTATAGTTTCAATATCTGATGGAATAAGTCCTCCAATTTTGTTCTTTACATTTCCATATATACTTAAGAATCATTTATCAATTTCCACAAGAAAACATAACACTTGGAGATTCTGACTGAATTGCATTGCACTCCTAAATAATTTTGATGGAAATTGACATATTTGCAATACCGTCTTTTATTCCATCAATATGCTATAACTCTCCATTTATTAAAGTCTTTAATTTCTCACAATAACATTTTCTTTTCTGTGTAACACACATCATTTGTTGTTTGCTTAGTTTTGCTATTGAATTGGATAATAAAATCATTGCCTTTTTAGTTTTCTTTCTTTTTTAATATACACATTTTAAGGCAATACATTTCCTTGTAATTATGACTGTAGCTACACCTCACATGTTTGAGTAAATGGTATTTTTATGATTTAGTTTGAAATGTTTTCAAAATTTTGTTTTTATTTTTTCTTTGACACATGAATTATTTAGAACTGTAAGCTATATTGTCAAAGACAACTTTTTGTCATTGATCTCCCACTAATTTTACTCTGGAGGAGAGCACACTCTGTATGATTCCAATCTTTGGAACTTGTAAAGATTTGCTTTAGGAACCAACATATGGTCTATTTTATTTGCATTTGAAAAAAGTGAATCCTACAGATGTTAATACAGTGTTCTACATGTGTCAATTAGGTCATGTGAATTGCTAAAATTTTCTATGTGTTTGCTATTTTTTTTTTTTTGTCTATTATATCAGGTAAGAGAGGTGCATTAAAATCTTCAACTACAACTTGTAAAGTTAACTGTTTTTTAATATTAGGTTTGTTTTATTTATTTATATTATTCTACATAAATAGAATTATATTTTCATAATAGATTTATCCATTTATCATTATGAAATGTCTGTGCACAGCCAGCCATATTGTTTTCCTCATGGTCTACTTTCTTGATGTTACTATAGCTATGCCAGCATTCTCAGACATAGTATTTACCTTTTCTATCTTATTTTTAATCCTTTAGTTTCAGTATTTCTCTGTTATTATTTTTATGCTATATCACTTACAAAAAGTATGTATTCAGGATTTTTAAAAATCTAGACTAAGAATATTTGTTTTACTTGGGTTTTTTAGCCCACTTACATTTAATGTCACTATTAATATATTTGGGTTTATCTACTACCTTATTGTTTTTAATGACCCCATCAATTTTTTATTCATTTTGCCTCCTCTCTTGTAGTTTTTTGAAGTAACCAACAATATTTAGCTTTATTTTCACTCATCGTTTTCTTGTTAGTTATACTTTAATTATTTTAAATGTTACCCTAAAGACTTTACTACCATAGTTGACTTTTAAATTCTACTGTAAGTGAGTACTTTTACAATTACCAGGACAATGCAAGGGTTTTAGAACACTGCAAATATATTAACTCCTCTCCAAATTTTTGTATAATTGTCATTTATTTTAACCCCAGTTCTATTTATTATTTTAAGTGAATATACATTTAGATTTACCCATATATTTACTTTCATTGGTCTTCATTACTTTCTAAATTTCATGTATTTATTAGGAATAATTTTCCTTCTGCCTGAAGAACTTCCCTAAATTTTTCTTGTATTGTGAATCTCCTGACAATGAGTTCCTTTTTTAATTCTGATATTGTCATTTTCTTCATGTTGGGTTTTTAAGGTTGTGATTATTTCCTTTCATCACTTTAGAGACAGATGTTAATGTCTGCTGGCTTCCATCATCACTCTTGTTGTTATGCCTCTGAAAGTAATGTACTATATATTCTTCTTAGCTATTCTGTAAATATTCTCTTTATCTTTGGTTAAACAGACCATTATGAACATAGATCCTCAATTAGGGACTCCGGGACACATAGAAAGCTTTGCTTAAATATATTGCATCTGGTCCTGCTGTCTCTCAGCATCCACCTCACTTACACAAAATAGATCCTTGGCTAATTAACTCACTATCACAATCTAAATTGCAGAGTACGCTTGTGTAAGTGCGAGTCTCCTCCCAGATTCTGTAACCTCATAGGCTGTTGTGAATGCATAACCATATAATGCATTTAAAGTTCTTAGCAGGATTTCTGTTACAGAATAAAGCCCTAAGTAAACTCTTGTTAGGATTATGATGAAGGTGATAGTGTTGATTACAAAATCAGCAGATACACAGATGATAGCAGCATTCTATTTTGCAGGATTATCAATAAGACAGAAGCAGGAGGATGCTTCCTTTACTCCTCTAAAATGTACCACCAGCTTGAAAGAATAGGGATTTTAATCAGTCATGGAACATCTTGCTTCTTCTAATTTTGTGAGATTTTAAAGTAAGGTCATTAAAGACAACGTGGTGATTCAGGATTACATCAAGAAACACTTTTTTTCCTTTATCTTTAAAATATAAATGGAGAGATTGTGATAAATATTAAATTGGAGCTCCTGAGCATGTGACATTCCCAATGTAGTCATTTTTTGTGATTCAGAGGGATTCTGTGTTGTCAATGTTTTTAAACACAGTAGTTGACTCACTTAATAGACAACCCTGCACGATCATCTGCAAGATTTAGATACAAGATCTAAAAGCCCTTCAGAGTGAAAGTAACATAAAGGAATGAATTACTGCAGGCTTTTACCTGTGTTTTCTCTTACATGAGAGCCCTGCCACTAGCAGCGTTATGGCCTCAAGCCAATTATTTAACCTAAGTCTTATAACCCTTACTTGTGAAATGGAGAAAACAGAAAATGCTTCAAATGTCTGTGAGCATTATTATTATCAGTTAACCATTACTATCATTATAAAAATGCCTTAATCAAAAAGAGGGGAAGAAAAGGACGCCTACATGATTCAGAAGCCATGACATCATACCCATCTTTTCCAGCTTTATCTAAATATAACAAACTATTAATTGTTCCTTAATTATACTCCATTAAGTCCCAATCATTTGTTAAGCATCTACTATCTTTCAGACATTGAAATACAAGCTTACACCTTGGAACCTTCCTTAACAAGTTTATAATCTGGCAAAAGATCATTATTATTCCATTATTTACACTGCCCCCTTAATCTGAACATAATTCCTTGCTACCAACTACACTCAGAAAACATTTTTTACTACCTCCAAGCAGCCTAAATTGATCTGCCCTCTTCTGTTTTATTTTTACCTTGAACATAGCATTTGAAACACTGGGTTATATGGAACAGTTAGTCATATATATGGTAAATTCCATTATGGGAAGGATGGTATTTTTAACTTTAGCATCTTAGTTATTTCTGTCTCCAAGAGCACTTGTAGCTGCAACTAGAAGCAGACTCTACACATGCATAAACACACATGGACAAAATAATAATAATACCTATTTGCCTGTGGAATTACATATTTTTAAAATACTTTCTCACATATGTTTTTTTTAACCTCACAGTAATTTTTAAAATATATTAACGTGGAAGAAAAAAATTGCTTAAATTAGCTGCCAAAAGTCATCAAAAGATAAAGCAGGGAAGCATTAAAAAAAAAAAAAAAAAAAGACTTTCAACTCCTGGTTCAGTGATTTTTCTACCACAATCTTATTGCCTTCTAAGAGCCATCCTACAATTTATCACTTTCACATGGACTTTGAAGGAACATTTAAGCAGAAGATTGGAATTTAGAAATGAGAAAGATCAGGAGAGTGAAAGATTTACTGCCTTCTTGAGAAGGATGAAAAAGCTGTTGTTAACAAAGCACAAGCCTACATTCTAAATGCAATTGTAGTCAATAAGTTCTGACACTATTTACCCACTAAAATATAACCTAGATCAAAACCTTTTTACCTGTATGAACTGCCAACGTATTCAAGTTCATATTCATAGCAGTAAGGTTCAAGGCTATGTTCGTCTCTCAATAAACCATATGATAGTTGTTATTATGCTAATAAAATACATGATTGATTTCTCCAAGTATATATGTAAATCAATACATATACATGAATTATGAATATGTATATGTACATACACACACACACATATATATGATTACTTGTCATTGTAAAGAAGTAGCATTAGACAAGCTCCTGGTTCAGACAGCTCTCTCATTAAATAAATATTCTGCAATTTCAGCTGGAGAAAGGAGACAGCTGGACAGATCCAGTGATCTGAGCCTGGAATTCCTGAACTATCTTCTTTTGATCTATCAGATTCTTCTATCATTTAATCTTTTCTTTTTTTGAAAAATTAGATCTGACTTAAAGTTATTTTTCAACATCCATGGTCTTCTGGCTAATAGTGATACTACAAATGAGGTATGCTTAAAAAGGCATTTGGATCCATTGAGGGGAATATAACAGCCTAAAACAAACTAGGTCAAAGTGATCATGCTTCCAACATTCCCAGTGACTTAAGGACATGAGACTTTGCTGAATTATCTCTTCTCCTTTACCTGACCAGTTCCCCCACAGTCATTTGAACAAGTTTACCCAGGGAAACAAGAACTTTCCACAGATGCTGAGCTCATCAATTTTTCTATGTCTTGGGATGACAGAAGGAATAATATTTTGACATCCGTATTGCCTCTCCCACCCAAAAAAGGCTTTGTAGCTGAGGTATAAAAAAGGAAGAGACAAAAGCATGGATTTAATTAATTAATTTTTTATGCTGGATAAGAAATCTTTTACTGTATTATCACATCATAGGGAGGAAAGCAAAGCAGGTAACTTGGTGTAATAGATTACTTTGCATAGTGCCTCTTGGTACCGAGGGAATGCATAGCAATCATTCCCTTTAGTAAAGCACCTCAAGAGAGGCTTAAGAAAAGTTAGATACAAAAAAGTTTTGTTTGTACTACCCTAAAGTCATCAACTATAAAAAATTAAAAACAGTCCTCTTCCCTTAGATACTTAAAATAGCAAAAATGTTTTCTTAGAACAATTTAAATCAAGAAGATGTGTTTTAAAAATTTGTGAGGCTCTAATTGTAGCTTATACACACTAAATGTTTCTCTTTATTTTACCTCCACCAATTCACATATACATCTTTTGGTTTTTTGGTTGTTTGTTTTTGTTGTTGTTGTTTCAGATGGAGTCTCGCTCTGTCACCTGACTGGAGTACAGTGACGTGATCTTCACTCACTGCAATCTCTGCCTCCTCGGTTCAAGCGATTCCCCTGCCTCGGCGGTCTCCCTAGTAGCTGGGTTTACCAGTGCATGCCACCATGCCTGGCTAATTTTTTGTATTTTAGTAGAGATAGGGTTTCACCACGTTGGCCAGGATGGTCTCCATCTCCCGACCTTGAGATTTGCCCACCTCGGCCTCCCAAAGTGCTGGGATTACAGGCATGAGCCACTGTACCAGGCCCATATACACCTTTTAAAAGGATCTCAGTCTCCAGGTGTTTTTTCAAACTCACCCAATTTTAATTTTCAATTCACGTGATGGGGCTACAAGCAAGTGCAGAACCTGATTTATTGCTATGGGATAAGGCTCTCTGTATAAAATACCAGCCCTGTTGGCCAACTGGCAGCCCTCTGGTTTGCATACTCTTGTCATTACTTCCAGGCCACTAAGCTCATCTTGAGTAGATATTTTACTGTCAGCAATTAAAGTGGTGTAATGACGTTAAGTGATTTCATTACTATAGCAATAAATGGGGGAGGGGTGATGACAAAATGGAGACTTACAGGCACTGAATTTGAACTAAATTGAATAAGTAAAAAAAATGTTAAGAAAGCCAGTGTTTTAAAGCACTGATTATCAACACATTTGTTTTATTCAACAAAAATAGATTGAGGGCCTACAATGAGTCAGACACTGTTTTGGGTGCTAAAGCACAGAGCTTTGGATATGGAAGACAAGACCCCTAGATTCACAGAATGTATTTTTCAGTGGGGTAAAAAAACAAAGTGGGCACATATACCAGAAACTAGTAGTTAGTTATAAGTGCTATGAAGAAAATAAAACTAGATGAAAAGATGGAAAATGGCCAGACACCTAATATAGTGCTTCCTGAGGCATCCCATTTAAACTTATGCCAGAATAATGAAAAGCACCCAGTCCTTCTGAAATCAAGTAAAAATTGGGACAGCTGAGGAAAATATGGTGAGAATTTAAATAAGGAAAAATCTTCACATGTTTTAAGAAGAATGACAACAAAAAAGTCAATGGAGCCAGAGAATATTGACCTAGAGAAAAGGGTTAGCAAAGTCTGCAGGGTCTAGATCATGGAAGGTCTGATAAAGGCCCAAATAATTGTACTATTTATTGAAAAACTATTCTGTGTCAGGCACTGTTCTAAATCCTGAGGATTGGAACAGTGGGAGGGGAAAGAGCAAATTTTTCTGACTTCAGGGAGCTCACTTTCTAGTTGTTAGATAATAACAAATTTTTTAAAATATAAGGGCTATAATGAAAAAGTGATATAAGGAAAATAATTGGTACATAGTGGGGGGAGGCATGCAATATTATATAGGATAGTGTGGTAAATGAAAGATGATGGCAAACTCTTTGACACTCCTTATATTCACAGGTTGAGTATGATTCCCTTCCCCTTGAATCTGGCTGGTCTTGGTGAGTTTTAATTTGACCGAGAGGATACAGTGAAAGTGATGTCCTGACACTCCTGAGGCTAGAACATAAGAATTATTGCTGCTTCTGCTCAAGGAAGTTCTCCTAGAATACTCACCCTGGAATGCCTGAGAGAATCATGCTGGAGACATCATGTGTAAACAGACATTTTACCTGTGATAGGCAGCGTCTAAAATGGCTCCCACTGACCTCCACTCTCTGATATTCATATACTATGTGGCCTCTTCTGCTTAGTATGGGTCGGACCTAGTGATTTTATTCTCACACAGAGAATACCACCAATGTATTGGAATATCACTTCCAAGCGTACATTACAAAAAACTCTTCCATCTTGCTCAGCCTCTCTCTGCCCTCATCTCTCCCTCTCTGTCTCTTTCCCTCTCCCTAAGATCCCTTACGCTGGGGAATGCAAGTTGCCATGTTGTGGGTAAACCTATCAAGAGGCCCATGTGGCAAGACACTAAGGTCTCCAGCAAACAACCAGCAAGGACATAAGACCTGCTAACAGCAACATGAGTGAGTCTGGAAGCTGCTCCTTTCCCATCCAAGACTTGAGATGATTGCAACCCCAGCAAACACCTTGATCGCAGTCTTGTGAAAGCTGCTGAGCCAGAGCACCTAGGTAAGTGACCTGGATTCTTGACCAATAGAAACTGCGAGCTAATTTTTTCATACTAAGCTACTCATTTGAGGGAGTAGTTTGCAGCAGACAATTAATACACTGGAAGATGATCATAGCTGAGGCCAGCCTTCCATTTGTCCCTGCCACAGTGCCAGGCATGGGAGTGATGCTTCCCTTGGAGCCCATCCACCAGCCGAGTAACACCAAGTACCTGCTGCCAATGTCCCTTGCAATAGAAGATTCACCTAGCCAACTCCCACCCAAATTGTGATCTAAAATAAAAATAGTTGTCATTTTAAACTACCGTGTTTGTGAATAGTTTCATATGTAGAAATAGGTGGAACAGGTGGTTAAAAATACTTATCTGACAAGGTGACTTCTGAGCAAACATCTGAAAGAAATAAGGGATTGACCCATGCCAATATCAGACAAAGGGGATAGTAAGTAAAACACCCAGGTGAAAACATGCTAGGCATGTTCAAGGAAAATCGAGTGGCCCTGTAGCTGAAATAGCCTAAGTAAAGAATGGATTGTCAGCCAGACATGGTTGCTCATGCCTGTAACCCTCTAATCCCAGCATTTTGGCAGGCTGACACAAGAGGACTGCTTGAGGCCACCAGCCTGGACAACATAGGGAAATCTGGTCCCTACAAAAAATGTTAAAAATTAGCTTGGCATGATAGTGTCTGCCTGTAGTCCCAGTACTCAGAAGGCTGATGCAGGAGGATCACTTGAGCTCAGGAGTTCAAAGTTGCAGTAAGCTATGATCATGCCACTGCACTTCAGCCCGGGTGACAGAGCAAGACCTTATCTTGAAAAAGTAAAAATAAAACCCTGTCTCTACTAAAAATATTTTTTTACAAAATTAGCTGGGCAGTAGTGGCTCATACCTATAATCCCAGCAATTTAGGAAGCTGAGGGAAGGAGAATCGCTTGGGCCTGGGAGGCGGAGGTTGTGGTGAGCCAAGATGGTGTCACTGTACTCCAGTCTGGGCAACAGAGTGAGACCTCGTTTCTAAATAAATAAATAATAATAATAATAGAGTGTATAGCTCAGATGATAGCTGATGATGAAGGCCATTTGCAAGGACTGGTATTTAACATTGAGTGAGCTGCAGAGTTTTAAGCAGTGGCTCAAAGTTTTGAGTAGAATATTCTGTCATAAAATTTTGTCTCTTAGTCCCACTTCCTTCACCTCTAATTGCTATATCCAAATGGTGAGAGCCACAAGCCTACAGAGGACACCCTCACAGCATCCACCAGTCACCAACAACCTATCTGTTTCAAATTTCCCCTAAGAGAATGTCTCAGAGACTCTGGAGTCTGTGTGTGGCCTGTGTCTTCCCCCTTTCCCATTCCTCTTCTTTGCCTGGCCATATTTGCAGTTCAGCACTGGTACTTTCATTCTTGGAGTGTTTACATTAACTTGAAGTTGTTAACCTAGTTGTGTTGCAGAATGTTCAGACAGTGCCAGAGGCTATAAATAAATAACAGTTATTTCAGGTCTGCCTGGCAAACAAGCGCCTGGATTCTGCAGAGACCCCAGGGACTATGACTGCTGCAGTGCTGAAAACCTCAAAAAGGGCTGAAAGGAAGTATTCTCAAGGAATACTAAGCAGGCACACTCCCTGTGATACAGTTATATCACTCATCAACATGCATCTTCTGATTGCCACAGACCAATAAACAGACCTCTCTGTCATACCAACTTGGAATAAACCACAGGTAACTTGAGCTCAATTTTTCCATATTATCCACCAGATTTATTATCTCCTCAAACAGTAGCAATGGACAAATTACCAAAACAAAGTCTCCTAAGGAATTTTTTTTATTAATGCTGTCATCTAGAGAAATGGGTCCCAAATTACTCAAGTAGGAAGAAATTTTTTTAACATCTCCTCAACTACCAATACCTGATTATATGAACTTGGACTAGATAATTCATTTTTCTACCTCAGTTTCTCTAATTGTAAAATGGAAGAGAAACTACCTATGCCATAATGTCAATGATAATTTAAATGAGAAAATACAAGTATTTAGAAAGGTATCTATTGTGTAATTAACAGTCACTAAATATTAGTTTATCAACTTAAAATATTACTGCCTGTTCTTCTCCCTACATTATAGGAGTTTACATTCAACTAAGTTTTCTGAAGAAAAAAAAATGCTATGACATTGCAATGAATTCAGTAGCACTTAAAAATGAATATGTAATTCATTGTCTATTAGAGAATTAGATATACTTGAAACATGGCATATATTTGAGAAAAAAAATCTGTTTCTTGAATTCCATGCCTCTGGAATGTGTGGCTTCCACAGAGTTTGAGAATTTCTGGTCCATGGCTCAGAGCACATTTACCTCCTTCCTCTTTATCATTTATTTACATCTCTAGCATCATACAATAAAAATTATTGCTCAGAATTATGATTCATTGCCTTAGAATGAGTCTCACAAAAGAATTAAAATTTACATTTGAATGTGAGACTCTAGCAACAAAATCGAAAACAACAACAACAAAGAAAAGTCCATCTGATTCAGTTTCAGTGAAGTGTAATAGTCAATAAATCAAAATTTCTCTTTCCTACATAGATGGTTAGGGTTTTATAACAATATCAGTCCACTGGAGCACCTCAGCATACAAACTGATAGTCCATGTCTTGATGTATCTATTTTCTCATTTCATGCAACTTCATCTTTTGACAAAACGATACCTAACATGTATAGAGTAAGTCATGAGAAACGGTTGATGGTACTCAGTTTTCTCCTCTGGTAAAATTCTTATCTCCTTATAGGTAAGTAAATAATTTATGGAAAAAATAGCATGTGTCTCATCAAATTGAATTGTTAGTCTATAAACCAATTGTAAATAAAAATTAAAGTAAATAATATCTTCCAATTTACTATCCATTTACTAGGCTCTCATGTAGGAGGGAAATTAGAGGAGATAAATGAGTGAAAATGGCACCCAATCCATATTCACAAGTTTAGCAATGAAATGATACTATATACTATAAATTAATTAAGGCAAAGTCTTAACTAGTTACTAGCTAGCAGTCGCTTTTAGTTTAACTTCATTAATATTCTTTTGGACTTAACTTTACGTGTGGTAATAGAGAGAAATACCCTGCAAAGAATTGTTACAGAAAAGGTTGCAAAGGAGTAAAGTAAAATATTTTATGAAAAGGGAAAGGGGACTACATTAATGCATTAGTGTGGTAACTATTTATGGTAAAATTAGTGAATCTACTCATTTTGAACAATTGTTCCTTTATAACCATTTTTACATTTACCTTTCTTCAAAACCTACAAGATTCCTTACAGATAAGCCAAAGTGTAAAATTAAATGATATCATGACATCTAATTACTAAGAATAATTGTCTTAAGAACAAGAGAATATATTACAGCCAGTGTTCAGCACTGAATCTAGATGGAAGTGTTGATTTTCGCTTCCCCAGATTAGCTGGCCACACCCATTTAAAGTCCCCGACTTTGTTCTCTTGCTTGTCTTGGAATTCACATATCCCTAGCAGCTATTTGCAGGC
The DNA here is from genome assembly GCF_048565385.1 of Saimiri boliviensis. Lineage (NCBI taxonomy): Eukaryota > Metazoa > Chordata > Mammalia > Primates > Cebidae > Saimiri > Saimiri boliviensis. The sequence continues at coordinate 19,252,635 of NC_133468.1, forward strand.
TGAGATTGGACTAGGAATGCTTTGCTCAGGTTTTTACCCTGAGAAACTCTTGATAGTATGGGTTAATAATCTCTCATTTCACCTTGAATTATCACTCAGTCAATTAAATATAAATTTAAATGGGAAAAGCAGTTTTCTCCCCCACACAAATGTTTGTTTTTAGCCAAATGTGCTTTCTAAATACCTGGTTACCATAGTGGCAGGCACTTTGGACAAAGTGTCTCAGAGTGAATAAAGATCATTAAAAATGGCTAATTAGCCATCAGATAAGAAGATGCTATTTGCATGTTCATGTGAGAACCAGAATTCTTGCAAATTTCATGTACATGAACATAAAATGGGAGAGAGGTGAACATAAAGAAAACAGTGTTTTCTTTTATCGTTCTTTCTCCCTGATCAGAACTCTATTTCAAAAGCATATTATAGGCTACAAAAATTGCTTGATCCTCTTGGTTACCTGAGTACCAATTACTGCTGCCTTTTTAGAATATCCATCCAGTGTCTGTCCTTTCATGGGTCAGTTGTTTGTGATATATATGAAAACAGTAGACATTGGTACTTCAGCCATAATTAGACTCTGCTACTTCCCTCACCAATTCAAAGCTCACGACTGTATTTCTAGAGAAATGTTTCTAAGCACAAGGTCACAGAGACACTACCAATTTCAGTTTAACCTGTCTCTTCAATTGACTACTTAAACTGACAACTCTAATTGTCCACTAGTGGATACATTTGTGCATTAAAATGTCTGGTTACATTGTTCTAAACCAAATGATAATCTGACTTCAATAATCAGGTCTGAATTTAGAGGCTAATTGCATCATATCCTTTAACCTTTCAAATGAGTTGCCCTTATAATTTAGCAAAATTCTTCATACACTTGTCTAAAGCCAAGGATTTCTAAGAAATTAAAATGAAAAGAGCAGATTATTCTATGTGACTGAAAAGTGACAAAGCAATGACCCCCAAGTCTCCAATTTCAAAAGGTTCATAAAATCTGTGTTCATATTGTATACTTGTTGGATTTATAATTCATTCATTGCCCCCTTGCTCTCATTTGCATGAAAAAAGGAGGGAAAGGTCAATATGTCCCTTTTAAAGTAGCTGCACTTTAGTTCCAGAAAGCACTGTTTAATGCAGGCATCCCCAAACTTTTTACACAGGGGGCCAGTTCACTGTCCCTCAGACCGTTGGAGGGCCGCCACATACTGTGCTCCTCTCACTGACCACCAGTGAAAGAGGTGCCCCTCCCTGAAGTGCGGCGGGGAGCTGGATAAATGGCCTCAGGGGGCCGCATGCAGCCCGTGGCCGTAGTTTGGGGATGCCTGGTTTAATGGATGGTGTCTCTCCATTCTTCCCACTCTTTCTCTTCCTCTCTCTCTACCTCTCTATCACCAGCTTCATCCAAAAGACACCTTAATATAAATTTGTTTTGGTTTCAGAAATATTTGAGTCTGGATCCTAATTTTACCCTAAGAAATCAAATAACTCAGCAAGCATCATCTCTCTTTCAATATGGTTGTTTCTTCAGTGTAAAGATTATTTTTACCAACTCATTTACTAGCAGTACCTTGCATATGTTTAAGAAATCATCTTTGTATATTTGTTTGTTGCTATGTCATTTGTAACATTTGTAAAAGGTTGAACAGAAATGAAGTGAATCACATATAGTTAATATGAACCATAGACACTGTCCTCAAAGAGATTATAACCATTCATGTACTCAGTGTAGGAAAGCAATGAAAATGTGTTCTCAGCAAAAGATGAATCTATACGTAAATATCAGATGCTATCACATGTTAAACTTTATCACTTGTCTACTATGCTATGTAAAAGAAGAAAACTTACAACTCATGTATTTCTCTTCTAATTCCTAGACTGACTAAATTTTACATTCTGTCATTTATTCTGATTCATTCCACATACAACTTTCAATTGGATAATACTGGTGAAAAAGCAATAAATCCAAGGAAAGTACAAGTACAAACATGCCTATTTGATCAGACCATTGAATTGAATGGACAATTTGAATTTGTGACATTGTTGTCTATTGAATGAATTAATAGAATTCCTCTTTTCCAATTACAAATGTTCCACCAAGTCTAAGAAAAGTCTAGAGGGCCAAAAGGAAATTTTCTATTCAATGGGTAGAGCTTTGGTCATACAAAATGAAAAAGTTCCTGAAATCTACCATAGAGCACTGTACTTATAGTTAACAATACTGTACTATACACTTAAAACATTGTTAAGAGGGTAAATCTCATATATGTATTATTCAACCACAATACAAAATAAAAGTCCAGGAAAGTCTCTATTCCATGGATGACTGAGAAATCACTGGGATTTGAATAAAGCATTAAATAATCATCTATTTAGTCACTAATAGATTTAATGATAATCTGTTGACCTCCATAAGTGAAGATAGGATTATTTTTTAATCTCCCACAGTGAGCAGGCTATACTTGGTTTGCTTATAAAGTGTGCAGCTTCTAGGACTCCTGGAGGATCTAATTCAGTAGGTCAGCTTTATGGTCCCCAAGTGTGCCTTTTAAATAGCACTTCATGGATGGATTCATAAGCAGAGGTCCACAGACCACACTTTGAGAAGTCTGGGGTAGTGCGCCCTCTCTACCCCAATGCTAAGGATAGGTTTAACAAATTCATTTGTAATACCTTTTGTGGTTTCTGTGAAACATGCACTTTGGAAGCATTGGCCTGAGTATACTTCAAAGGCTAAAACAGTATAATATTTAGGGGTCAACTCTGGGTATAAAATCTATGATTCTGGCACTATTAATACCAAAACTGGTTGTCATGGTGACAGGAACTATGATCAAAGTGCCTCACATAATGAATAAATTTCATTAACATGACTAAATGACTAATATACCATCAATAGGAAATTTACTCAATTTATAAACAGCTATAATTCATGGGCAATTTAAATTAGCAGAGGAAAAAATAAAGAGGAAAGAAACTACCCTTGAATCTGCCAGATCTCAGAACCTGTATTTTTTTAAGCTTCCTATAAATACAATGAGACATCCGAATGGTGCTGCTGCCAGTTTAGCCTTTCATTTGGTTACTTTTTGCATGGCACCACTGACTTTGATAAGAATATTAAAACTACAGGAGTTATAACAATTTAGAAAAATATTTTAAGGAAGGCTAATATAACAAAGACAGAGATAAATATGTATCACCAGGTCACAGGACAGTTCAAGATTACAATTCTTTTACTGGAATGAAAACTTTTTTTAGCTCAAAAATGTTTAAATCACATTCTTGACATCTTGATATCCTTGGAATATTCTTCTCTTTTATATAACATCAAATGATTATAAATCAAAATCATTAAATAGAATCAAACTCACAAACAATAATTTCCTGGATAAATAACCTTGTATGTTTCAAGGTGTCTTGGGATTCTTCCCTAATCAGACCTGCTGCAGCTGGAGCCTAGGAAAGTTTTTCATACCATGCGTAAGATGCCATTGGAATGTGGAGGAAGAATTGAAATAATACCGTCTCTATAATGCTGAAAAGTTGTCAAATCATTCACCAATCACTTGCATTTTTATTCTTTTTTGCTATATATGAACAACAGCATTCACAAAATCAAGTTATCAACTTTTTAAAAATCTTCTCAAGAAAAATTTAGATCTAGATCTTAATGGATACACAAGCTTGATTAATTCCTAGCTTTCATTCTTTAAAAAAGTTCATCACAGTTTTCTCTTGTCAAAAACAGAATATCGTCATCAAGAGAAGTTGCAAACCAAAGTATTGTAGGTGAAGTCCAAACCCATGTTCCATCTTCACAATCCAAGGAAATGATTTTACACTAAGGACAACAATAAGTAAAAGATTTTGTTCCATTAATGCAACAGACACTGATTATGATGTTACACCATGTGTTAGGCAATGGAGACAAAACTAAACAGGCAAAGGTTCTTCCTGCACTCTCAAAAAGTCTGCATTGTAAGACAGCTTACCATCACAGAGACAGTTTTAGCCAAAGTAGTAAGAATCACAATCCAGGTATGCCAACTATGTGTGGGAGCATAAATGTACTTGGGAGTGACTCTTTAGGTCTAACAAAGTCACTATTAAGTGAAATATTTATTTCACAAATCTCACTCTGCCTTATGGGAAGGAGTAGGTCCCAGACAAGTAGAAAATAATCTAACATAGAGGGGCATTTGTGATGGAGGGAAAAACATCTGTCACAACATAAAAGTGCACAGGTTGCTTTGCAGGGTTGAAGTTTGGAGTAAATGGTGATTATGAAGAAAATGGAAAAGTCCTTCCAACAAAATCTTTCAGACCAATTTGTGTTTTTCTTCAGTTCACTAGCCTTTTCTGAGGGCCAGCCATTCTCCTAAGTGTCTCACATTGTAACACTCACGAGTTGAAGTAAAATTCCTTCCTAGGACTAAAAGCAGCAAACTGAAACACACCTAGCACCACTGAAACTCACTCCCAGCCCACGGAAGAGAAGCTGAAAGTCAAAGAGGAGCATGTCCTGATTACTTATCAGAGTTTTCAGAATTAAACTCTGGATTCAAACCTTTACTCACTAGCTGCCTGAACGTGGAGAAATTTCTTAACCTAGCTAAGCTTCTCTCTATATATCTGTAAAATGAAAATGATAATATTTACTTATCCATGGTGTAAAAACTCAATAGATAATGGAAGTGGGTAATAAAATTTATGTTAACAACTCATCAAATGATATCACTAATACTATCATTATAGTCACCATGTGGAATAGAGAAGAAATCATAATAAAAATGTCTATTACACCGTTCTAAGAGACATGAGCTGCTTAATCTTTATAACATTCCATGGCATCAACACTATTATAATTCTCCTTTTTACAGATGAAGCAACTGTAGCACAGAGAAGTTAAGTAATTGCATAAGGTTGCACAGCCAATAAACGATAGTCATCTGAAACATGTTAGGAAAATTGTCATTCCAGGAAGCTTCTCTTAAGCAGCTTTATGCCATTTCTAAAGCTGCCTAATATCTCTTTATGTTCATTTATGTTTTCTGCTTCACCCATCTGCTAATGATTCTGTTGTGTTTTCCTTTAATTTTAACCTATACTTACTTTGCTCAAATCACACATAAGGTCTCCTTGGGCTAACTGATATTAGCATGTTTGGACAAAAACCTGATTTTCCCCTTAGACTAATGCTTCTAACTCTGACTTCATATAGTAACTCCTTGTCCTCAGTCCTTCACTAGCTCTGTTGTTTAATTGACGTTATGTCTTTTTGAGGTGTGACTGCTGGAATTACACCTGGGATTCAGGATAATTGGGAAAGTTGTATTGAGTCCGATTTGCAGTATTTTTTTAAAAAACAATCCAAGCTCTCAAGAATCTTAGAACATATTTGATAAAAGAAGCTAACATACTAACAATGTGTGATGAATAAAGTGGTTGTATCTGGTTATTTCCCTACTCACAATGCCCTTCACCTTTCCCTACTTACTCAAATGTAATGCACCTTTCCATGGAAGCAGAATGCAATTTTTGTAGGATGACTGGCATTTTAAAAGAAAGTGGTAAAAAATATTTAGTGAACATTACAGAGAAAGGAATAGCATAAAACAATGCTTCCAGAGCCAGTTTCCTGCTCATCATTATTTTGCAGGCCATTAATAAGTGTACTACAAAGCACAAGTGTTCAGTCTCAAACAAACTGAGAAACGTCTGGTTTAAATTGAGTAAAAGACATTTTTATTTTGTTTCCTTTTTTAACACTGTATGAATTTTCAGAGCCTTCAGTAGGCAACTGCATATTGTGAATCTCCTAGATGGAAATATGATATAGTATTTCTCAAATATATTTGACCATGGAATTCTAGCCAATACATTATGGATCTAGAATACAATGAAACACAGTTTAGGAAACACATTTAAAAACCCATAAAAATAAAACAAGCATTATTTAGGGGATATAAGAAAAATAATCAGCACATCCATCCATCATTGGAATCAGTGGAATCTCACAGGTTGAGGATGGAGAGCAGACCCAGTGAAGGAATTAAGCCTTGGTGCCACATAAAATAGGAGTTCATTTCCATGGTGTATACCATCATAGGATTGAGTCAGATAAGGAGATATGAGTGGTTAGAGAACAACATTCACATTCAAGATGCATCTTTGCTTAGCAAAATAGGAGCTCCTGGCATGTCACTATTGTTTTTCATAGAGCAAACATAATAAAGGTAAAGCATTTGCCCTTCTGACATCATTAATTTTCTACCTGGCACAAATAATTTCTATAAATTAAATTGACACCTAGAAAAGGTTGGTTGTCTGTCCAATGGTAAAACTATATTATATCTCTATTCAAAAAGGCTAAGGAACAAATTATTTTTTCAGATCACCCAAGGACAGCTAGTTACCATTTTCTGAAAATAGGCCAAATAAATGTGCATGATAGAAAACTTTCCAAATTGCCATCTTTTGTATAGCTCTTCCATTCAACAAAGAAATATGCAGTATAATCTTGTTATTTAAAGACATGGAGGTAATTCTCAGATGAAACAGCTAGAATACTTTGAGATAGTTGTTCTGGAGAATAATATGGGGGCAGAAGGCCAGCGAAGGAAGGAGCGGAGGACAGCTGTTTTAACTCTGGCATTTATTTCTATTTGATATTTGAACATTTGTGTAAGATACTTTGTTGAAAAAAAAGTAATTTTTTCAAAAGGAACCATACCTTTACCACTTAATGCTTGTTGGCTAAAATATGCAAGTGCAGACATGAGTAGTTAATCTTCGAATAATATGGCTTTGACTTATGGCTAACACATACTGTGATAGGGATTCTATTTAAACTTTGATTACTAAATGATATATATTTACTCCCTTTCAGGCAAGGAAGAGAGTTAAAATACAACAAGAAAGTATGTTTGTTTAATCAGAAAAAAATTTAAATTTGAATAACTTCAAGTGGGGTTCTCAAAAAAATAAGAATCTCTCCTTCAATTTGAAAATATGATTTATTTTCTCCTTCCCCATATTTATTATCTGAATTAATAATTAGACAATCCCTTACAACTAGTCCACAAACTAATGACAGGCCCATATTTTCCAAAATTCTTTGCCTTTTAATCATTTTACAATATAGATACATGATAAAAGCAGAGAGAAAGGAGGGAAGGAGAAAGAGAGATTAGGAAAAACAACTTGGGAAATTTTTATACAGAGTTTTTACAAACAAAAGTGTTTTAAAACCATCTCAAACTTTGTCAGTGTTGCTTTTCTGTTCTTTGAGTGTTTTTATTTAATTATAGAACAATAAAATCAGAAGTTGGTGGTGGTTTCAATTTGTCTGATGGAGAAAGCTAGAGAATTACCCTTCATAATACTTAATTAAACATTTCTATCAATTACACTGAATAAATATGCAGTCACAACTGCTGCTGGTTGATTTGACATTTAAAAAGATGTCATACATTAAAGCCCCAGTTTGACTATGCAACACATTAGATTCAGTTAGCCAACATAGTGATTGTTTTTCCTAAGAAAATTGTTCTTTTTAATTAAAGCATTTGCTTTTCTCTTAGCACTTTGCAGTGTGTGATGCAAAATAAACATAAAATAGTTACTGCTTATTTTTCCTCAGCTTTCTCACTCCAGATCCCGAATAATTTGATTCAGAATAATTTCTGAAGAGTTTATTTATTCAAACTGGGAGAAAAAACATACTACTGGCAAGTTTGGTAATCCGAAAATCTACTTTATCAATAAATCATGCTACTTAGAAAACTCCTATAAAAAACATTATGAGATGATGTGGGATCTTATGCCTCCTTTTCACTTGTGACTAACAAATGAAATCTTCGGTTACAAGCATTGAGATATATGTTGAAAAGAACTGAGTCATATGAGAGAATTATTGTTTCAAATACTACAGATCAGGTAAAAATAAAGAATATGGCTTTTCACCCCAAAGTAATGATCAGAACTGAATGTGCTTTCTCTGAAATACCGCAATTAAATAAAAAGGGTAAACTGTGTTTGAATTCACTTTAATTTTTCAAACTAATGTCTGATCATAATATAAATTGACCTATCCATCAACTGTAATTAAGGAATGTTTCCATTCTTTTGTTGCCCTGCCTTTTACGCCCTGGATTTACTTATTAAAAGTGAATATTAGATGAAACTGTGTTTACCTAGTATGCCTGAACCATTAAAAAAAAAAGTGTGATTCTGATGGACTTTCTCTTTGCATCGATGTTAGCAGAGATTTTAGATACTCTGGAATCAGTTCCTTCTGTAGAACCACTTTCAATGGAAACTAAGCAGAGAATTGCCAGAGACTATATACACATCTGTGTGACTGAAGATTTTAAAGAAAAAATTAATGAAACCATTTTATGGTCTTATGTGGTGCTAAACCTAGGTTTTACTTTTTAACAGGTATTCCTAATTCACTGCTTTTTTTTAAAGCTACAGTTTAAAGAAACAAAAGATCCCCTCTCCCAGAAAAAACGATGTGTGTGTGTGTGTGTGTGTGTGTGTGTTTGCACGAGTGTTAAAATTATTAGAGGAGGTCACCAACATTCATCTTTCCTCACGAAAATACAGACTTAAAAATTGGACTCAGAAACTATCGCCTCTGTCCACCCATCCATTTTAGGAGCCTGCATGTCTGCCCTGCCTCAAATTTTGTTACTATCTCTACATTCTCTCTGACTCTTCCCTCTCTCCCTGTATCCAATGAAAAGAGAGCTGCCTTTGTTTTTATTCTGAACTATGTCCTTCCTTTTGTTCTTTCATCTTAAGAAAACAAAATAAGATTGTATAGAGTTGGTTTTAGCAACTAATAGGAAAATCTCTGTCAAAACTTCAGTGATAGTGACTAAGTTAGGGAGCCCTATGGGACAGAGAGCAGAGGTGACCACCACGGGAAGCAAGGACTCGATGATGTCACATGAACCTTTGAGGAGTGCATGTCCTACAGATGCAGAGATACAAGAAAAGTTTTTCATTTCCTATTATCCATAGGGTAGAACTCCAAAGCACCACATTTAATGAAAGAATATACTCCACAGACAAAAGTAAATAAATAAATAAAGGCATTTATGGATATAAAGCACTAGAACAGGAATACAACAATTGTAATCCAATTTGAGGAGACTGAATTAGCTTTAAAGTTTAAAACACCATTGGATTCAACTTCCAACTGAATTATTTGTTATTTAAGTAGCCTTGGGAAATTGTTATTTAAGTAACCTCTATGGGTGTCTGTTTCTATATTTTATAAATGGAGATAATATTGTCTGTGTGGTAGGGTGGGAAAAGTAATGCATGCATGTACATAAAGTTCACAACACAGTGACAGAGTTCATCCTTACAAAGTCTATGTATGGGCTTGAGGTGGAAGGAGGCCATCAAAAGTAATTAAGAGAAGAATTCAGAAGAATATCTGTCATTCCCTACTCTATGCAGACTCTTCAGTGTTGTTTTTATTCCTGTAATCTCTTCTCTTGGAAGTGCACGATACCAGAATACAGGCAGTTTAAAGAGTGTTTTAATATAACAAGTAAAACCAAAAGTAAAATTTGAGATATGGAATGAGAGTAAGAAGAAACACTCATTAATAGTGGGAATAACCACTGGTTTTCCTAAGAGGCTGAGATAACTAAGGGAAGTAAACCTAGAAACCTAATCTGTGTTTGAGGAAAAACATAAAACATTTTCAGACAAGAAAACATTGGGAGCTAGAGGAGCTGCTTGGGAGACATATAAGCATCCCAAAATACTCGGTGGATACTAGTGCAGATGGGTACTAGGTGGATACTAGGACAGTTATAGAGATCCTAAGTGTGAGAAAAGATGAGGCAAGTTTATTTTGATTTAAATTTGTTAATTGAAATTCTTTAATAAAGAAGAGCTATCCTTTTTACCCCATGTACTTATTTATTTAAGATACAGATATAGATGATATAGATACAGATGCTCTCTACAAACTCATAGGTAGTTCTCTATTTAGAGTTATAATCCGATAATATCATTTCTTATTTTGTTGCCCAGAGTATCCCAGCTTTGGTCATTAGGAACTCCTTCAGGTTTGCTTTTGTATCCATTCAGGTTGACCATATAATTTTTTAAGTACTTTCTTACTTTCTGGAGCCATTTTCAACATGTTTCTAGTTCATCTTACATTTTTTTCAGACACAGCCATGGAAGCACTCATTTCTCCCAAAATCCCTGATTCCTTTTAGAGAAGGATATCTAGAAACCAAGTATTCTAGGATTTAGACACCAAGAGTGGAATGCTAGGTGAGTTAACTATTCTCTGGGCATCACGGCATCAAGCCCTCTCAGCAACTAGAGCTACAAACTGTATGTACAATTTGAACATACACATAGACGCACATCTTTATATATTAGAAATCTAAAAGATTTTCCTTTGCAGACATGAATTGCTGAATTGATCTACATTTACAAAAAATCAGGGTCACACTTCCTGGTAATAAAAACCATTGACTAAAAATACAAAGGTAACATTCTAATAGTCTACAGGCAGATATATCCACACATCAGCTCCTTAGGCACTTAAGTTTATAAATATTGTTTATACAGCTAGACGTAAAACAAATATAAATAACTCTAGTAAATTGTGTAAGCCATTAGGGGCTGCTTTCAAAACTCTATTCTGGCCTGTATTAAGGTTCTCTTGTGACACACGATAACTTTCCGGGAAGGGGTCATCTTTCACAGAAAGGTACTGTGAGAATTTCTGGTAGCATGGAATGATTTGAGTTTTTATCATTGTAAGTCAATATCTGAATTTTCCTTCTGCTACCACTCCTCCTTTGATCCCTGACCACCATCTATTCTATCTCAAGTTTTAGGCTTGATTATTGTGATACAACTTTAAAAATCCATGAATTCTGAAGAGGAACTGAAATGATTTGGGTCTATGATCCAGAATGCTCACTATGTAATAACCTACCTTGGGCTAGCATAACTGACTCCATTTTAGCTGTCAACTCCAACCTGGCTTCCCCCTCCTTACCATAGCCCCTCTGGATGCATAACTGGGTCATGCTGCACTTAGAGGCATTGAAGTGTACTGTTCTTAAGACTTGTAACCATTGTAACCGCATCCTGCTTGGCATACCTCCCCACTGCTATTGTAAGAAAAAAGTTTCCCTTTGATCATTGTGTAGAAGGAGCCTGATCGTCCCCCTTCTTGGACCACCTGTGCCCTTCCTCTAACCTGCTTTTCTGCTTCTGTAAAATTCTGCTTCAGCTAGGTACCCCCTCCCCTAACTAAATCAAGGTATAAAAGATAATCAGGCCCCTTCTTCAGGCTGAGACAATTCTGAGCGTTAGCCATCTCTCAGTTGCTGGCTAATCAATAAAGGACTCTTAATTTGGAACTCAGAGCCTGGCACATTCCTTCTAACTCGCTCGGTTACAAGAACTAAAAATAAAGCAAGTCCATCTTGGGTGCTAATCCACTATGGTGACTTTTGATCAACCCCTTTTCTGTAAATGCCTCTAGGATTTCCACTTTATACACTGCTACCATAAGTCCTTCCCTTAGGTCAAAACAACCTTGATTATAAATCCTGACTTTAGGCAAATTTACATAGCACTTTTGCCTCCCTCTGAGGGGTTGAATTCAATTGTCCTACATATTGATTCTCTATGTTGTATAAGTAAGTCTTGAGTCTTTAGGGGTAAAGGCACCAGGATCCAACATCTTGTCTCACAGCCACCAAAGATAGTGGCTCCTGTTCCACAGTCCCTTCTTCTTTGATCTCCCAGTTGTCCTGTCCCTTGAAGGTAGATTTGCATAGGCCTGCTCATCATGGAACATATCATTTAAGCAAATCTTTACGTATAATTGAATAAACAGCAGTTCAGAATGACTTTGGAAATTTTTTCTCTGTCTTTAAGGTTCTCATGCATAGAAGAATGAAATAAGAATGTGAGTTATTGATACAAGTAATGGTTCAGGGAACATTTAGATTTATCAATTACTACAATGTTGTTAACTAAGCCTCAAAGGACTTCATAATTGTGCTATCCATTAAACTAGCATTTAACAGTAAAAAAAAAAAATGATGAGCACTTTGTTTTCTAATAATATTCCTGTAGGTTATTATGCAATGCTAAATTTATATTAGAAGATTTCTCAAATAATTGGTGGTTAAAGCTGGATAATAGAGATATCAAAATTGTAGTAAAAAATACCAAGTTTGAAAATTGAAATTATCATTAGAGCTGTTTATTAAAATATAGAATTTAGAGAATTCTCTGGCTTAAGGGTTATATTTTCATTAATGAGGCTGAGAACCAAGGAGGAGCAAATATTTTTGAAGCTTTCAAAATTGATCAGGACTAAATGAGAGTACATTGTTCTCTAATATAAACTCCTGTGCTCTGAAACAATGCCAGATAGTATTGTATATGGGCCAGCTATAGTCGTGCTGGTAAATTTCACTAATTGCAGAACAAAAAGCTACTAGCAATTGGTAAAGGAAAACAATAATGTTTTTACTAAACTAATCTGATAAGGAATTTGAGAAATAAGAAATGAAACCTAGATTAAATGGCCCCTAATGTGCCTTAACTTTGCATTCAATTATACTAAGAAAAAACTGTTTTTAGTTTTTCAACAAAAGAATGTTCAGGTTTACAAGGTAAGTAATATACCCAGTGTATTTATTTCCATCTCCATAGACCTTTCTCTAGAACACCCTCCTAATTCATCACCCTCCCTCCAGCTTTGCATTCACAATATTTTGAATAACGCAGAGTATTTTTTTCAAAAGACCAAATAAAATTACTCCCCTGTCCTGATGAAAATGCCTCAAAGCCACCCTCTGTCCTCCTCTTCCCATTTCCTTGATAATGTCTAAACATCTTAGTATGGCATACAGCGCTGTTTATGGTACAGTACCACCCCAGGACAAATGCATGTTACCATAAAACTATTTGCTCTGAACATCTTAAAGTTACCTGAATGAGTTCCTTTCTCTCTTTCCCCCAAAACTTCAGTTATGCTCACTCCTTAGCATGGATTATCTGTCTTCAACATTTTCATCATTGGCTAACTTCTGTTAATCTTTCTAAGTTTGAGTGCTCTAGAAAGCTTTATGTTACCAACTAGCCTGTCATCCAGTGGTGCTTCCAGTTGGTCTAGTAGGTATGTCCTATGTAATAAAATTACATAAATCACAAATTTCTTACATCTTTAATTATCACAGTGTCAGATTCTTTTGAGCAGGAAAAAATTTTTGTTTATTATTGCATCTCAAGAATCCAATAGTCTGGCAAATGACTGGCCGTAGTTAAAATGTTATTTTTTAATACTCCAGTGTCCACATACTGTCCTGGCTTTTGCTGAAACCTCTAGTACATGAGTCTTGGTAATAATCATGATAGAAGCCATTTGAGACTAGAAATGCTCATTTTCTGATATCTGGAAGTTAGAGGATAAGCATGAGATCTAGGATTGACCAACTGAACATTCCTACTCAGGACTATAAATCCACATGGGAGAAAAAAAAGCATCTAAGATAAAGATTATTCACAGTGATATCTGTGCTCTCAGGAGCTTATGGAAACTATGATTGGCAATCAGAGTTATAAGAAGACCATGAACAAGCTTGGGCACCTACCTGACTGACTGTGTTCTATGATGTCTTCTTGCCTTGTTTTCTATGTTCAGGACTTCGATTCAATGAACTTCACAGTCTTCTACAAATAAATTTATTTCCTGCTTAGGTTAGTCAGTAACAGTTTCTGTTGTTCACTGCCAAGACTTTCATGAAAAGAAAGAAACTCAAAATTCTTATGACTCAATAGTAAGATGGATGGACTGATACACAAATGATTCAATCAATTAATGAGTAAAAGCAACAAAGCAACAAAGAAAAAATAGGCTCAATTTCCACCACTTTTGCCATTGTTTCTCTTCCTCTTCCCATTACTTGACTTCCCAATATTTTCTGTAACAGCAAGTAATTTTTAAAACAAATAAACATTACAGTTTTCTAGAAACCCTTAGGGTTCCTATATAATGTAAAAAATTATTTAGAAAACATTATAGTTTCCTAGAAACCCTTAGGGTTCCTATATAATGTATAAAAATAATATTAAGCCAATTATATTGACTTAATATTCAACTGGCCTGTGAACTAGTTGCAGTAGATGCTCTGCATCCTCTCCTTTAAGCATATTTATTTTTTGAAATTAATGAATAAATTAGAAGAATCAAAAAAAAAAACTAGCATCTTTCATTCATAAAACCTAGTTGAGCCTAGTACAATATAAAACTCACCTTTCAATAAATAAATCTACTCAGGTCTTTCATGCCCACATGTCCATTGCTCAGTCAGCCCTCACTGTTACTACTTCTTCATTCTAGGAGGCCCAGGGAGTTCTGCCACAGCCTTTATCACTCTGTGACCTGTAGATACTGAAATGATGCAGCGGGAGGATGCCAGGACACCCAGTAGGCTGGAATATGGACTTAGTTGCCTTTGAAGATGTCACTGTGACCTTCACCCAACAGGAGTGAGCTTTGCTGAATCCTTCCCAGAAGAATATCTACAGAGATGTAATGCAGAAAACCATCATGAATCTGGAATATCAACACTGAAGATCAGTAAAGAATTCTTGGAAAAATATAAAGCACATTATATCTCACTCTAGAGGCAAATCATATGACTACTAGTAATTTAGAAAAGATACCATATAATGATAATAAATATTGAAAAGGCTTCATTTATGATACCTTTAACTTTCACAGTTCATTTCAAATACTTCAGGTAAGCCACATGAGGGAAAAATCCTATAAATGTAGACAAAATGGCAAAGCCTTTAGTTTTTCCAGTTTTTTTCTAATACATGAAAGAACTCACAGTAGAGAGAAACTGTATGATTGCAAGAAAAGTATGGGAAAGCATTAGGTTTTTTCCTATACTCTTATGACATTGAAGAATTTACTCTGGAGAAAATCCCAGTGAATGTAAGAAATGTGGTAAAGCCTTCAGATATTCCATTTCTCTTTAAGACAGTGAAAGAATTCACAGTGGAGTGAGACTATATAAACATGAGGAATGTGTTAAACCCTTTGTCACTCCAGTAGCCTTCTTTACTATGAAAAAAAACTTACACTAGAGAGAAACCTCATGAATATAAGAAAGTCAGCAAAACCTTCTGTTGTTCCGGTAACCTTCATTACCATAAAAGAACTCATACTGGAGAGAAACCATGTGAATATAAGAAATGTGGGAAAGTATTTCCTTGTCTTGGTTACTTGCAAGAACATATAAAGACACACTGGTGAAAAACTCTATGCATCTAAGAAATGTAGTAAAGGATTCACTTTTTTCAGTTTCCTTTGAGCATATGAAAAAGTTGATAGTAGAGAAAAGCCCTATGATTGTAAAAACTGTGGGAAAGACTTTAGTTGTTCCACTTTCTGTCAAATACTTGAAAGATCACATAACGAAGAGAAATCCTATGAATGTAAGGAATGGGGAAAGCATTTAATTTTCACAGTTTCCTTCAAAGACATGAAAGGAATAGAACTGGAGAAAAATCCTGTGGATGTAAAAAATGTGGAAAAGCCATCTGTTTTTTCAATTCTTTCTGAAATGTTGAAGGGACTCACATTGAATGCACAAAATGTGATAGGGTCTTTAGTTATTCCATTTACATTTGATGACATAAAATAACTTATACTGCAGAAGAAAAATTAATAAATGGGATGTGGAAATGCCTTTATTTCTCTCACATTCATTCAAAGGTTCATGAAAATGCACAATGGAAATGGACCTTATAAATACAAAAATGCAAACAAGATTAAACTCCTAGTAGTTTGGGAAATACAGAAGAGCTCTGAATTTTAAAAATTGCTTCAAAAGTCATTTGAAAACCCTTGCTGGAAAATAATCTTATCAACATAAGTAATAGAGAAAGCCTGATTCAAATTGATTATTCAACAATGCATTGGAAATTTCACATGATTTTTTCTATACTTTACATTATTGGATACATGTGCAGAATGTGCAGGTTTGTTACATAGCCAAATATGTGCCATGGCGGTTTGCTGCACCTATCAACCCCTCATCTACATTAGGTATTTCTCCTAATGCTACCCCTCCCCTTTCCTCCTACTCCCTGACAAGCCCTGGTATGTGATGTTCCCCGCCCTGTGCCCATATGTTCTCATGGATCAACTCCCATTTAGTGAGTGAGAACATGTGGCATTTGGTTTTCTATTCCTGTGTTAGTTTGCTGAGAATAATGGTTTCCAGTTAATCCGTGTCCCTGCAAAGGACATAAAGTTATTCTTTTTTACAGCTTCATAGTATTCCATGGTATACATGGGCCACATTTTCTTTATCTAGTCTATCATTGATGGGTATTTGGGTTGGTTTCAAATATTTTCAATTGTGAATAGTGCTGCAATAACCCTATGTGTGCATGTGTCTTTATAGTAGAATGACTTATTTTCCACTGGGTATATACCCAGTAATAGGATTCCTGAGTCAAATGGTATTTCTGGTTCTAGATCCTTGCAGAATCATCACACTTTCTTCCACAATGGTTGAACTAATTTACACACCCACCAACAGTGTAAAAACAATCCTATTTCCCCACATCCTCTCCAGCATCTGCTGCTTCCTGACTTTTTAATGATCACCATTTTAACTAGCAGGACATGGCATCTCATTGTGGTTTTGACTTGCATCTCTCTAATGACCAGTGACGACAACCTTTTTCTCATATGTTTGTTGGCCATGTAAATGTATTCTTTTGAAAAGTGTCCGTTCATATTCCTCACCCACTTTTTGATGGGATTGTTTGTTTTTTTCTTGTAAATTTGTTTTAGTTCCTTCTAGATTCTGGATATTAGCCCTTTGTCTGATAGATAGATTGCAAAAAATTTCTCCCATTCTACAGGTTGCCTGTTCACTCTGATGATAGTTTCTTTTGCTGTGCAGAAGTTCTTTTCTGTAATTAGATGCCATTTGTCAATTTTGGCTTTTGTTGCAATTGCTTTTTGTGTTTTCGTCATTAAGGCTTTGCGGATGTCTATGTCCTGAATGATACTGCCTAGGATTTATTCTAGGTTTTTTTTTTAATGGTTTTAGGTCTTACATTTAAATATTTAACCCATCTTGAGTTAATTTTTATATTAAGTGTAAGGAAGAGGTCCAGTTCCAGTTTTCTACATATGCCTAGCCAGTTTTCCCAACACATTATTAAATAGAGAATCCTTTCCCCATTGCTTGTTTTTGTCAAGTTTGTCAAAAATCAGATGGTTGTAAATGTATGGGGTTATTTCTGAGGTCTCTGTTCTGTTCCATTGCTCTATATATCTGTGTCAGTATCATGCTATTCTCATTACTGTAGCCTTGTAGTATTGTTTGAAGTCAGGTAGTGTGACTGGCAAATGGAATAGAGTCAAGACCCATCAGTGTGCTGTATTCGGGAGATGCATCTGACATGTAAAGACACACATAGGCTCAAAATAAAGGGATGGAGGAAGAGTTACCAAGCAAATGGAAAGAAAAAAAAAAGCAGGTGTTGCAATCCCAGTCTCTGATAAAACAAACTTTAAACAAACAAAGATCAATGAAGACAAAGAAGGGTGTTATATAATGGTATAGGGATCAATCCAGCAAGAAGAGCTAACTATCCTAAATATATGTGTACCCAATACAGGAGCACCCAAATTCATAAAGCATGTTCTTAGATACCTACAAAGAGACTTAGACGCCCACACAATAGTAGTGGGAGACTTTAATACCCCACTATCAATATTAGACAGATCAAAAAGACAGAAAATTAACAAGGATATTCAGGACTTGAACTCAGCTCTGGATCAAGTGGACCTAACAGACATCTACAGAACTCTCCACACCAAATCAAGAGAATATATATTCTTCTCAGCACCACAGCATACCTGTTCTAAAATTGATCACACAATTGGAAGTAAAACACTCCTCAGCAAATGCAAAAAGAATAGAAATCAGAAGAGAGAAGAATCAAATAGATACAATAAAAAATGATAAAGGGAGATCACCACTGATCCCACAGAAATACAAACTACCATCAGAGACTATTATAAACATCTCTACGGAAATAAACTAGAAATGGATAAATTCCTAGACATATATACCCTCCCAAGACTAAACCAGGAAGAAGTTGAATCCCTGAATAGACCAATAACAAGTTCTGATATTGAGGCAGTAATTAATAGCCTACCAACCAAAAAAACCTAGGCCAAGAGAGATTCACAGCCAAATTCTACCAGAGGTACAAAGAGGAGGTGGTACCATTCCTTCTAAAACTATTGCAAACAGTAGAAAAAAAGGGACTCCTCCCTAACTAATTTTGTGAGGCCAGCATCATCGTGACACCAAAACCTTGCAGAGTAACAACAAAAAAAGAAAATTTCAGGACAATATCCCTGATGAACAACGATGCAAAAATCCTCAATAAGGTACTGGCAGATAAAATCCAGCAGCACATTAAAAAGTTTATCCACCATGACCAAGTTGGCTTCATCCTTGGGATTCAAGGCTGGTTCAGCATACACAAATCAATAAATGTAACCCATCATATAAACAGAACCGATGTTTAAAAACACATGATTATCTCAGTAGATGCAGAAAAGGACTTTGATAAAATTCAATATGGCTTCATGCTAAAAACATTCAGTAAAGTAGGTACTGATGGAACATATCTCAAACTAGTAAGAGCTATTTATAACAAACCCACACCCAATATGATACTGACTGGGCAAAATTCAGAAGCATTCCCTTTGAAAACTGGTCCAAGACAAGGATGCCGTCTCTCACCACTCCTATTCAACACAGTATTAGAAGTTCTTGCCAGGGCAATCAGGCAAAACAAAGAAATAAAGCGTACTCAAATAGAAAAAGAGGAAGTCAAATCATCTCTGTTTGCAGATGGCATGACTGTATATTTAGAAAACCCCATCTCAGCCCAAAAACTCCTTCAGCCGATAAGCAACTTCACTAGTCTCAGGATACAAAATCAAAGCACAAAAAAACATAAGCATTCCCATACACCATAATAGACAGAGAATCAAATCATTAGTGAACTCCCATTCACAATAGCTACACAGAGAATAAAATTCCTAGGAATACACCTTACAAGGGATGTGAAGAACTTCTTCAAGAAGAACTGCAAATCACTCCTCAAGGAAATAAGAGAGGACACAAATGGAAAAATATTCCACACTCATGGATAGAAAGAACAATATCATGAAAATGGCCATACTGCCCAAAGTAATTTGTAGATTCAATGTTATTCCCATCAAGCTACCTTGACTTTCCTCATAGAATTAGAAAACACTATTTTAAGTTTCATATGGAACCAGAAAAGAGCCTGTAAAGCTAAGACAATCCTAAGCAAAAAGAACAAAGCTGGACGCATCACATGAATATGCTAAGAGAATAAACACATTGTTTTCATCAGTGGTTCATTCTTAAAGAGAGCTTTTGGACTATGTGATTCCACTTCTTTGGCAAGGAAATACTGAGGTGAGAATTCTTCAGGTACTCTTTTACCAATAGTACATGAGTTTAACAGTGTTTTTTAAGCCAGTTAACAAAAATTACCTTTA
The DNA here is from genome assembly GCF_048565385.1 of Saimiri boliviensis. Lineage (NCBI taxonomy): Eukaryota > Metazoa > Chordata > Mammalia > Primates > Cebidae > Saimiri > Saimiri boliviensis. Next base: position 19,272,292 of record NC_133468.1, read on the forward strand.
ATGATTTTAAAGTCTGCTAGATGTATGAATAAATTGAACTATTCTTCCAATATGTAGTTAAATTTAATTTTTATATAGTTCTTTAATTGTTCTGTGATGAATGGGCTATTGAAAAATTCATCTTTTTAATTGGGATTTTTTAATGGCCTTATATGGAAGGATTTAGATATGCTCACCCATTATGTATCTATTCTACCTTTTATTCTATGACAGAAACTGCTGTTTTTGGCATAACAAAGAAGATTATGCTTTTTCTTTGCCAATAAATAGTTAGTGTCAATTTGTTAAAAAAATAAAATAAAATATATTTGTGACTCTAAATAGCAATTAGTTATCTTCCTATGAATACCTCTCAAGGACCTCAAACTGAACACATCCTTTAAAATTAATTTATTTCTTTATTTCTAAACATGGGTTATAAATTGTGCCCGTACTTTGGGTTCCAGATGAAAACATGAGACCATAACACAGTCTTCCATCACTTTTTACCTTAAATTTCCTCAAAATTAGTAAGAAATGCAGAAAGCTAAATCTGTATTACTACTGGAATTTTACAAGATAACTTCCGTACAAATGCTGAATATTTTGAGGCAATTTTATATGCTATAATAGAAGGAAGAAATAGAGAATGGAATTTCCATTATGTAAAGAAATGTAAAATTGGGAGCAACTGAAGGAGTTCGCAGCGGATGCAGCCTCAGATCTCATATTCAGAGAAGCAAGTAAGCTCAAACAAACAAACAACACAAAGCAACATTGATCCCAATGGAACAGGGTTTAAATGGAGTAAGCAAATGCTTTAACACTCCTCCCACTGAAATATGGGACTCTATGAGATCTTTATTCACAGCAGGCTTGTGACAGCTTTGACCAATACAGTACTTTAAAAGTGACTCAACGTGTTTATATGGTTTTTAAAATGACTCAAAGACCATACATTTTACCCTCTTCAGTGGGACATTCACTACTAGAACCCTGAGACTTCATGTAAGGACCCTTCTACCCTAAGAATGCCATGCTTAGGAAGCTATGTCTGGTCAACACTTCCAGTTGAGTTCTGCCTTCAACCACCCCTGTAAAGACACAAGACTTGTGACTGAAGCCAGTGATCCCATCCAGCACCTTTGCCAGGAAAAGACAAAAGCCAATGATCCCACCCAGCACCTTTGCCAGGAAAATGTCATGGAGTCACCTCCCTCAAAGCCACCTTGAACAGAAGAAACACACAGCCAAACTGTCTGAATGCTTCATCTAGGAAATTGAGAGATATGTTAGAATGACTGATATTTTAGGCCACTAAGTTTTGGGATAGTTTGTTATATAACAATAGATAACTGGAAGAGAATTTGAAAACAGAAGCGGTAAAACCAAAGGCATAACATGTGCATGGATAATGGGAACAAGCAATGGATGAAAGCATAACAGTCTTCAATCTGACTATGGATATCTAAGGGCTGAATGTAACATAAGAAATATATGAAACTGGAAAAAAATAGATCCTTGTTATGTATTGTAAGAAAGTTTGGCAACACTGTCACTTAAAATAACAGGGAAAATAGGAAATATACCTAATAAGTTAAATAATCTAGCTAAAGAGGTTTTGTGGGAAGTGTTGGAGATGCCAACTGATCTCTTCTACATACCTATAATAAAATGAAAAGGGAATGCAATGGCCAAAACAAGGAAACTGTGCAATGTTTGAGTAAAATCTGGAGGAAATGTTAAAGGTCCAGACTATCTTTCCAAGAAAGACAATATTGTCAAAAAGATAACCTTCAGAACACTGCAATGAAACACAGGCTCAAGGAATCCAAGTTCTGCCTATATAATCTTTTCATAAGACGGCACACAAATTTAAGTCAGTGCCTCAAACACACTTTAATTTATATGGAAAGCTTTCTAAGAATGTTAAGAGTGTACCTTAGACCCTCTTAGCTAGACAGTGGTGCCTCTAAGACAACTAAAGGTGCTTCCCATAGCAGGCTCACAGAGAAAAGAGCCAAGATACAGATTTATCTCACCACGTGTGTATACATTTGCCTAATGGAGTTGATTTATAAATTGATACATGAGAGATCTCAAAACTTTTCAAAGAAAGTATATCAACTTTGACTAAAAAGGATAGCGACAATAAAAAATGCACAGACTTTGGGAACCCCAAATTTCTATGGGCATAGAGCAGGCTGATAATGTTACTTAGATGCAAAATTGACTACGTTTTAGAAAAAGAAAGGATTGCTCAAAGGGCAGAGCCAAAAATTTCAGAGAATTATTGACAGAGAGCAGGACCGAGTTTTGTTCATGAAAGACAGTACACACAGAGCTGAATTTAAGAATTGCTTTATGACTGACACATGCCTCCCATTTACTCACTTTATGCATGGAAGGGTCTAGTGTGTACCATCACAGTGTCATACATGTGTGCACCTTGGGGGAGCAAGGCATTGTTTCTGAAGCTCACAATTCTTCAAAACACATAGAACTGTGCCCAAGGAAATGAACTCAAAGAGCTTTACTTACCCTTGGACATGATTTCATATGAGATTCTAAACCTCCTGCCTGAGCCTGATGCTATAATAGGATGAAGCTTCTAGGAGCTGAGTATTACAAGAGGGTGAATATATTTTGCATGTCAGAGAAATGTAAATATAAGTGTCCCAAAGGCAGACTGCAGTAGTTTTAACATAGATTCAAAATCTTTACTTCTTCTCTCATTAAGAGGTGGAGCCTATGTACTCTCCTCTGGAACTGAGTTAGGCTAGTGAATACTTCAACCAATAAAATATACCAGACATGATGCTAAGTGACATTTGAGCTCATGAAATTCGATGCAGTTTCTGCTTTGTTCAGTGCTGAGGGACCACTTGTAAGTACTCTAGTTGACAGTTCCAGCTAAGCCCAGCCATCTAGCTATTCTCACCAAGATATGTCAGTGAAGCCATCTTGGATGCCCATAAATAGAGAATAATATTTGAGTATATGGGAAAAATTTAAATATTAAAAACAAGAGGAATAACATCTGTGGCTCTATTGAATGACCTTGCTTTGGATAAAGCTTTCTCCTGAGAACAACTAGAAATTTGCATAAATTTAATACCCAGAGTTCAACATTCAGTGCCAATTAACCAATTACTTCCATTGGCAAATGCCAATAAATTTGACTGAGAGACTAAGAAACTAAGAAGCTGAACAGAAATTTTTATAGTCAACACCTACATTCATCCATATAGAAAAATTTGATAATGCATAAAACCAAAATGTAAAATTTTGAAACAAAGTTTCTGGAAAAAAAGAGAATATTTCTTTGATATTAGGATAGGATTGAAATAACATAAAAGCACAAATAATACAAAAAAAGATGAATTTGACTGCAACAAAGTTAAAAATTTCTGTCCATAAGAAGAGACAAAGTAAGAAAATGCATAAATAATTCAGAGAGTGGGAAAAAATATTTGCAGCAGCACATATATCTGACAAAGAACTTGTATTTGGAATAAAGAACTACTACAAAACGCCAAGAAAATTGCACACAAATTCCTAGCTTAAAAATTGGATACAGGCCAGGCACAGTGGCTCATCATGCCTAAAATGCCAGCACTTTGGGAGGCCAAGGCAGGTAGATCACCTGAGGTCAGGAGTCCGAGACCAGCCTGACCAACAGGGTGAAAATCTGTTTCTACTAAAAATATAAAAATTAGCCAGGTATGGTGGCACATGCCTGTAATCTCAGCTACTTGGGTGAGTGAGGCAGTAGAATTGCTTGAACCTGGGAGGCAGAGGTTGCAGTGAGCCAATATCGTATCATTGCACTCCAGCCTGGGAAAAAAGAGCAAAACTTCATCTCAATAAATACATTTATACATACATACATACATTCATACATTCATACATACATACATACATTGGATACAAGACTCAAACACTTGACAACAAAAAAGTATTAAATTAGCTAAGAAAAACAGGAAATTATACTCAACTTCATTAGTCATCAAGACTAAGCAAATTAAAAGCACAACAGATATGACTTCAAACACTATAATAACTTTAAAAAAAAATTTGGTGAGGAAAGTGGTATTCTTTTTCTTTGCTGCTGAGAATGTAAATGATGCAACCATTCTGGTGGACTGTTGACAGTTTTTGATACGTTAAACATAAGACTACCTTATAACCCAGCACTTCAGCTCTTACGTATTTACTCAAGAGAAATGAAAACATATGGCTACACAAAGATTTACACAAGAATGTTTACAGTAGCCTGATTCATAATTGTCAAACACTAAAACAACCCAAATGTCCATGAACAAGACAATGAATAAGCAAATTGTAGTTTAGCCTCAATGGAATGCTACTGAGCAATAAAAAATAAATTAATTCTGTTTGGATATTCTTTGTTTCATAAACTTCACTTCTAGAAATTACACAAGAAATGAATTAAATATAAGATAGTAATTGCAGCATGCTTATAATAGTAAAACATTGAATCAAATTTTCTCAAATTAGGAAACAGTTTAAATTAACTGTGGCTTATGCATAAAGTGGAAAAACATTAGGACCACAGAATTTATTTTTATGAAAAACTCATCACATTATTTGAACAAAATAGCTTGCAGTATAATATGTACAACATAATATGTTATAGACAATAAGTACATGCCTACATGTACTCATAATTACAATAGTGTGTATGTATTGGTATAAGTGTGTACCATGGACTAGGTAGCTTAAACAAAAATTTATTTCTCCCAGTTCTGGAGGCTGAGAAATTCAAGATCAAGGTGCTAGCAGATTCAGTGATTTGCAAGTGCACTCTTAACTGGCTTGCTGAAAGCAATCTTCTCACTGTATCCGCACATGGAGAGAAGGTCAGGGGAAAGAAAGATCTCTCCTGTCTCTTCTTATAAGGGCACTAATTCCATCATGAGGGTGCCACCCTCGTGACCTAATTACCTTACAAATGCCCCACCTCCAAATACGATCACATTGAGAATTAAAGTTCCAACTTATGAATTTTAAGAGCATACAGACATTCAGTCTATGGCAGCGTGTGTGTCCCCAGCATGTGCATTAAGTGTGTGTGAACTTATGGAGATACTATGTGGTAGAGATGTAGAAGAGTTCTGTTGAAATAATGTTTGGAAGCTTCTTCCTTCAGTGACATTGCTGAATCTTATTTTGTTTTGTTGTTGTTGTTTGTTTTTATGACAGAGTCTCACTCTGTCACTCAAGCTCGACTGTAGTGGTGTGATCTCAGCTCACTACAACCTCCACCTCCCAGGCTCAAGAGATTCTCCTGCCTTAGCCTCCTGAGTAGCTGGGACACACACCACCACACCCGGCTAATTTTTTAAAAATATGTTTAGTGAAGACAGGGTTTTGCCACGTTGGTCAGGCTGGTCATGAACTCCTGACCTCAAGTGATCCTCCCACCTCGGCCACCCAAAGTGCTGAAATTACAGGTGTGAGCCACCATGCCCAGCCTTATTTTGTTTTTAACAGATGTTAATTGCCAATATCATAAAAACAGACCATAAGCCAAAACAAATTCAGTGTTCAAGTCAAATAAAAATATGCTTAATTATACACATCTTATATTAACTTACTAAAATCACAAATTTTCATTAGATTTTTTTTAAATAATTGATGCACAATTATCATTTCTTCTAAATCTGAGGTGAAGCCAGCCCATATTACTTTCTGTTAAGAAATACCCCAGAGTGAGGGAAAAGCCATGGACTTTGTTCTTATTGGCTTGTGATACTGTGTAGCTAAATGATGACTCTACAACACCATGCCCCAGACTCTTCTAGCTCTAGCAGATAGAAGGTGTTTCCATTGACTAAAGTCTCCTTAGAATAAGTTTTAGCACCCTTTCTCCTTGTATTACACTTGCCAAATATTTTCTGTGAATATCCAGATAGTAAGTATTTTGGCTTTATGGGCTGTCAGACTCTATCACAGCTAAAAATAACACTGTTGTGAAAGTAACCATAAACACTATGTAAATAAATGGCATGACTGTGCTCTAATGAAACTTTTTTTTTTTTTTTTTTTTTTTTTTTTTTTTTTTTTACAAAAATAGGTAAGGGGCTAGATTAAGCATGCAGGCCAAAGTTTGGTGACCCCTGCACAACATAATATAAATAATCATAACAATGATGTAAAACATAACGAAATCAGGAATAAATAGAATAGAAAGGGCATGGACAAGACAAGGATTAATACATTACATAGATTCTATACTTTGAATATTCATCATATAAATGTGATATATTTTAATAAAACACTAGTAATATTTTTTGTGGTTTTTTTTACTTTTATACATGTACAGGTTTGTTATACAAGTAAACTTATGTCATGAGGGTTTGTTGTACAGATTATTTCATCACTAGCTGTTTAAGCCTAGAACTCATTAGTAGTTTTTTTCTGATCCTCTCCCCCTTCCCATGCTCCACCTTCCAACAGGCCTCAGTGTGTGTTTTTCCCCTCTATGTATTCGTGTTCTCATCATTTAGCTCCCACTTACAAGTGAGAACATTCCGCATTTGGTTTTCTTTTCCTGCATTAGTTTGCTAATCTTATATTAATATAAACCTCCTAGCAGAGAGTACTGAAATAAAAGTAAAAGAGGAATCTCGTAGTGAAGAATTATACTTGAATTACTTTCTTAAACATAGATATAGGTCTTCGGGAAGAGAATTTGCTCATATAATTTGCTAATGGCAATTACTGGAGAATTAAACTGATGGACTGGGTGACCATACAATTTATCATTCAAATTTAGAAAATTGGGGAAGCGAAAGCAAAGCTAAATTTTTTTAAAGTACACTTTTTGAAAGATGTATATTTGTTGACTAACAAGTTTGTCTCATTATATTTTTAGACCTGTAAAATAGTTACATTAAAAAACTACTTAGAGAAAATGAATACAATTTCTTCTAAAAATAAAAACATGAAAAACATACACGTTTTCTTTAGGCACATTTGTTCGTATTAATAACCTGAAAATTTTTAAATAGCATAAAAAGAGTAATTGTTTATGCTTCATATATCTCTCACATCATGCCATGCGTCTTTTTCTGAAGTGTACTTTTTTCAGTGTAATCTTATATAATAATAAGATTACAATAGTAAAATCTTATTATATTAAAATATAATATTTACATAATAAATATATAATTTTATTAGAAGTAATAAATTTTCTTTTAATTTTTTCAAATTTGCATTTTACAGTGAATATTATATGAAATTGTGAAAATTTTTAATTGACTCTTCTCTGTGGATTTTAATGCTTTTAAATAAGAAATCACACTCCAAGTTCCAAGGTAAGTAGAATAAACTCTGTGAAGTGGAGAATATCCTCATTTCCAATGTTTTCATGTCAAGCTTTGTAAATACTTAAGCCCAATGTATTTATAACTACTGACTAGCTTTTTGCCTCCATTCCAAGTACCCTTCTTTACCACCATTTGTACAAAATAGAAAACTTCAAATGTCTTCTCTAATTTTTGCAAAACTTTCACCAAATGTAACTGTTGAAAACCCACAAAACTATTCAAACTCAACTTTTTCCAGTACCGGATATAAATTTATTCCATTGAAAATAGGAGCTCCATCAAAAAAAAAATTCCCACAATTTGAGATTTGTTTTGTTTTGTTTCTTGAGACAGCATTTTATTCTGTCACCCATGCTGAGTGCAGTAGCACCATCACTGCTTACTGCAAATTTGACATGGGCTCAAATGATCCTCCTGCCCCAACCTCCTGAGTAGCTGGGAACACAGACATGTACCATGACATGAGCTAATTTTTTCTTTCTATATTTTTTGTAGAGACGGGCGTCTCACTATATTGCCGAGGCTGGTCTCAAACTCCTAGACTCAAATGATCTTCCTGCCTCAGCCTCCCAACGTGCTGGAATTGCAGGTGTGAGACATCATGATTAGTCTAATTTGAGATATTTTAAACTGCAGTTATATAATTTTGAATTTAAATATTATAAACCATTTGAGAAATAATATTTAATTTGTTCCAATCTTACCCTGCTTTTGTGTGGATGCACTACAACAATTTCCTTTTCATAAGTTTTGTTTTGAATACTCACAATTTGCTAAAGGCATTAAAAGCTAATGTGTTTTGGTACTCCATTCATTCATAAATGCATTGATTAAATATGTCCTACTGATTTTGAATAAAATGTAACAAAAATTTTAGATAACTCATTTTCAAGAATAACTCAATATCATGGTAGGGAATTTAGATTTGTTTCCAAAGTCTTCAGAGCCTACAACATTTGTAATATCTGATTGATGGTGGGCAGCAGAAATGAAAAGCACATCTGTCAACTAAAACTATTTTTGCTCTTATTGAAAGAAGCTTCCCATATAAACATTTTATATTCAATTACTGTAAACTATGTATATATTTAAAAGTGTAGAAATTTTGACTACTATTGCTTCTATTACCATTAATAGAATAGAAACAATAATATATGATATGCTCACCACAATGAATACCAAGCTCATTGCTCCAAGTTCACTCAATTTAGTAACTATATTGTTTCCCTATGATGCTGCATTCCACCATTCATGGTAATGCAGCAAAACCAAATAAAACCCAAATTTGTAGAAATGTAGCAAAACCAGATTATTTTATTTTTAATCTTGAACATTTTAACCAAATTTTATAAGCATCCACCCTAATATCAGATATTTCACACTTGACAGAATGAACATAAAAAGCATTTACTTTGTTTGTAAACTGGATAGAAAAAAAAGATGGACCTATTATTGGAATTAACTAGTTTTCTGTTTAAAGGATCCAAACATATTAATATAAACCTGGCATCACTTAATAATTGATGGTATTCTGTGAATGCAGCAAATATATTCACAGCTACTGCTTCAGTTTTCATACATGCACAGGAAAATCTGGAACTAAAAAGTGAATTAAAGCCATCATAAATGGTCATTTTATACAAATGATAAATGATATTTCACAAAGTGATATGTAAACATATCAGTTGCAGCTGCAAATTAAATCACAGTCATCAGGCACATTCTTAATATTACCATTAACTTATAAGTAGTCACTGATCCTTCCTCAGCATGTTTGTCTTTTGTTCCTGTATGATCACTGATATCACTGTGGTCACCATGGCACAGAGTAATTGTAAACAAATATTTTGTGTAAGCTACATGTTCTCCATCAACATTTTTAAAAAGCAGAAATAAAGTATTAAATTATTATAAGCATGCACTTACAGTTTTTTAGTTCCTTACATTCAAATTTAAATATATTGCTATTCTCATGGAAAAATAAATAGCTAAACAATAAAATACATACCTGTATATTTTTCCATATAATACATATCAACATCACTATATCAATAATGTTCAGAACACTTTCAATATTCACATCCTCCCTTTCCTACATGTACTTCACATACATTTAACCAATAATTCTACATGTTAACCACTGACTTTTCCAACTGGTGATCTGTCCACTTCATGTGTCTTACAGGCCATAGCCTGACCACAGTACAACTGTCTGGCACATCAATTAAGGGGAAAAGTAAATACTTCTCCTGGCAACATGAAGAAATGAGTTAGCAATTCCTAGCTATTCTTGAGAGGTGTTTGTTACTAGATAAATAAAAAAAATAGAAGCATAAAAACAGGACATAACTGAATATTATTTCTTATTTTGTTTTGTTTCTAAGATTTAATCAAGTGACAAAATGAAACCCTGATCTCTCTGCCTAACAGAAACTAGAAGGTCAAAGTGAGTGCCCCCAAAAGCTTAATAGGTACACTTGCCCAACAGTTGAAAACTGGAAGAAATAATACCATTTACAATAGCATCAAAACATGAAATACTTAGGAATAAATTGGTCAGAATATATGTGAGAACTATACACTGAAATCTACAAAGTATTGCTGAAAAATATTAAAGAAGACCTAAGTAAATACATTAAAAAGCCATGTTCATGGATTAGAAAATTCATTATTGGTAAGATGTCAATCCCTTCAAAGTGGGTCTATAGAGTCGCTGCAATCTCAATCAGAATGTCAGCAGATTCTTTGCAGAAATAGAGGGGCTGATTCTAAAATTAATATGGAAAGGCAAAGGAATTTTAGAAATCCAAAACAATTTTGAAAGTAAAGAACAAAGCTGAATAAATTACAAGAATAGATTGCAAGACATTCTAGTAAACAATAGTAATCAAAACAGTGTCTTACTGGAGACTAAATTGAGGACAGAATAGAGACAGAATAGAGAAACACACATATGCAAATGATTTCCAACAAAGTTGTCAAGAAAATTCTATAGAAAATGTGTAGTCTTTATTTTTCAGCTTTATTGAGGTATAATTGAGAAATATTTTATATATTCAAAATACGCTATGTGCTGTTTTGGCATACATATGGACATTGTAAAATGATTACCACAATCAAGCTAGCTAACACAGCTATCATCTCACATAGTTACCGTCTGTGTGTGTGTGTGTGTGTGTTTGTGTGTGTATGTGTGTGTGTGTGCTAGAAATACTGAAGATTTCACTCAGTTATCAAGGAAACAAAGTCTTTAAACAGAAGCTCCAGTCTTATCTCACACTGTGTATAAAAATTAATCCAAAGTGGAAGAATCATAGACTTAAACACAAGAGTTAGAACTGTAAAACTTCCAGAAGAAAATTTAGGAGAAAATTTTGATGACCATGGGTTAGGCAAATATTTTTTAGCTTTCATTCAAAAAGCATGGACTTTAAAATTAAAAATAGGTAAATTAGACATTATCAAAATTGAAAATTGCTCTTCTGTAAAAGAAAAGATGAAAGACATAGAAACAGAATGAAGAAAATATTTGTAAAGCATGTATCTGATAAAAAGGGCTTTATCCAGAATATGAAAAGAACTCTTACGATGCAATAATAAAAGAAACAACCAAATTTTACAAATGGGCACAGAATTTGGACAGCCAAAGAATATATATAGATGGAAAATGACTCAAAATTATTAGTCATTAGGTAAATACAAATTAAAACTACAATGAGATATCACCACATACCAGCAGAATATCTAAAAACGGGAACAACATAGAGAAGAAATATTCACCATACCAACTGCTAGTGAGGATGTTGAAGAAACGACATTCTCATCCATTGGTTCTGAGAGTGCAAAATGATCCAACTACTTAAGAAAACAGTTTGACCCAGCATATAACCTAGCAATTCCAATCTCAGGTATTTACCCAAGAGAAGTGAAAATATATAAACACAAAAAGATGTGAACACAATTGCTTAGAGCTACTCTTTTTTATAGTTGCTGAAAACTGGAAACATCCATATGTCCTTCAGCTGGTGGATGGATAAACATATTGTGGTAGAAACATATAGTGAAGTATAGTGAAGTACTATTAAGCAATGAATAGGAATGAATTATTGGTATATACAACACAAAGGTTTGATCTCAAAAGCATTAAGCTAAGTGAAAAAAAATCAGAAACAAAAAAGTATGTAATATATGAATTCATTCATCTGACATTCTAAAAAAGACAAAGCTATTGGGTAAGAAAACAGACCGGTGATTCCAGTGATTGCCAGGGATTGGGGGTAAGAATAAATGATTGACTACAAAAGGGCAATATAATAACATTCTGTGGAGATTTAAATATTGTATCTTGAGTGTTGTAATAATTATTCAACTGTAAAACGGCAAAGCCATGGAACGGAACAGTTTCATAGGGTAAATTTTATTGTGTGTAAATTTTACCTCAATAAGCCTGACTTTTAAAATAAGAAGAAGGAAACCTTGACTGAACTATCTTTTCTTGGAATGTTCCCTGCCTCCATTCTTTTCAGCCTGGTGTATCATTTCTTTCTCCTTTTTTTCACCCATTTTGATAGGCCTCTATCCTTGAACTTGGCACACTTGGTTAAACTCACTGATGTTCCTGTCTGTTCTCCTATGAGATTAGGCTCCTTTGAGGGTTATTTTCCCTCACCAAAGCTATGTCCTCATGCTTCAAGTCACATCCAACATAAAAATATAAACAATAACTGTGGGAAGAAGGGAAAAACAAGGAATGAAATGAAGGGGAAAATACTCTTTTTCTACTATTTTCTCTACCAAACATTCCTTGAAAGGAGGAAAAAGGTTTCTTCTATTATCCTTAAGATACTAAAGCTAATCTTAATTATAAAAATATCCTGAATATATGATTTAAAATGAATCCAGGATTTTGATTTTACTTAGGTATGGTGAAGCCAAGAGATAAGGAGATGATTGCCATGGAAAAGATGATTTATTACTAACTGTTCCCAAGAGGATAAGGCACGAACCAGAAGAGGCACCAGCATCAGTCAGAAGGCAAAGTAGGGAGGAAACTGCAGGTAAAAGCCTGTATTGTGGGTTTTGGGAAAAGAAGTGGGCAAGGCAGGGGAAGCAGCTGAGCAGGTCACCAAATAGTGAGAATAATTTTTTCAAGCCCTGGGATACAGGAGTGGTCACTAGTTGTCTGGTACTTGGCTCTGGAGTGATTTAGCATAGAAGAATGGTGCCCCCAATTGCAGGAGTCTGATAAATGGAGCCAGGGAAAGGTATGAACACAGAATTGGTTGGTTCACCCATTAAAATTGTGCTTACCAGCAAGTGTTTGCGGTCTCTAGAAAACAGTTACCCCTGGGAGAGGCAGTTTCTCCCCCAGCCAGTGAGGCCCTCATATCCCAGAGCATTAAAACAGAAAATAAGAAAATATAGTTAATGCAATTTATATAGTATCTTTCTTCTTTACATTATAGTTTATTCAATCACCTCAGAATAAAATCAGGTGTGCCCTGCTCATTATATGGGTATTAGCACTATTTTTAGTCTCTAAAATAGGTCTAACATCTTGCTAAATATTAAGTAAAAAACAGCTTAGATGATGTGCTAAGACATATTCCTCTATATTCTGCAATAAGCACTATATAAACATTGAGAGAGACATTTAATTTGTGTATGGAAAGATGGATTACACAGTCAACTTTCTTTAACTTTTATTTCCTACTGTGAATCAACAGAAGCTATAGTTTAGTACCTCCCAGGATAAGTAATAGAAAATTCCACAGACACAAACTGCTGAGTTATCTTCACCCTTGTTCTTTTATTTAACATTATGTTCATGTTATTTAATAAAAGATACAGAGGCTGGGAAAACACAACAGTGAGGCTGTGCATGTAAAGATACAGAAGAAATCAATTACAATATAATCGAAAGCATTAAATTTTCTTACATACATTTTATTTAAAGTATTCAGAAAAGGCCACACTATATTGGAATCCAAAATATTCTATCTTAAAGTAAACTTCACTATAATAGAAGAAAACAATTATCACTAATCTAATATCAGCAGGTTTTCATTTCTGATTTCTCTACTTCATGTCTGCTTTTAGCCTTATTCAGGGTTAAGCTAGAAATAACAATAATTAAGTTTACGACCACCAAATGCTTTTATGACAGGGTTCTTAACTGCTGCATAAATATACAAAATAAAATATTTATTTAGGAAATTATGTTTTGTGTCTCAAATGGCCTTTTTCAATTGCCCTCTCATTTCCAAGAATCTAAATAGAAATATTGGCTCACTTTAAAAAGAGTTTTTAAACATAACCTATGGTGACAATAATAATTTTAAACAGCTAATATCTGATGTCTTACTATATGCTTACTCAATGTTTGACATACAATGTCTTATTTATTTTTCCAAACACTGCATGAGGGATGTATGCATGCCATTCTTATTTGCAGATGTAGAAACTCAAGGACAGAAAGATCAAGCGACTCAGCTTGTAAGTAGCAACCCTGGGATTTAAATGCAGGGCTCTCTAACTCCCAAACCTATATTTTCACTCTATTATGTTGTATCTCATGTATAAGCTGCTTGGTTGGAGTATTTTCCCCTAGAAACCATGTTATAGACAATATTTATGGTCCTACAAGTAATCACAAAGTATAGTGCATTTGTATCAAAGTACCAAAACTATTATACAAAATCTGACTATAATGTGTATGGTTGTTACTTTGAGACAATACGTGCCAAAGCTTTTCTACTTGGCATAGCAGGAACCAGTTTTCTATTTATGTAGCTGGATAACAGAATCTCTTTCCTTTTCCCTTGTGCCCTATTAAACCTGAATACAGCTGATTATGTGGGGCTTTGTGATATAATAAGAGAGCAAAATAAGAACTATTTCACCACAGAGGAGACAGAAGTGGGTGGTTCCAGAAAGGCTGAAATAACTATAATGGGTATGGTGGAAGATGAAAACCTGTTCCATGTCTTTTTTTGAGAGAATACATTCCCATTATACATTATGTTTCAAAGCTCTTTCTACATATTTTAAGATATTATCTCTAATCATCACAGCATCTTTGTAAGGTAGATATGAATGTTCTTATTTTATAGCTTAAGGTTAGTTGAAACTCAACGTGGTTCACACAGCCAGGGAAGTGGCAGAACCAGGTCCTAAAATTCTGGTGTATCTAGCTCCAAAGGCTCCAGGATTGAATGATTATTGGTGAGCAAAAAGTCTCCAAGAAGGTCAGTAAGCTGAAGGTCAAGGTTATGCCATGGTCATATTTTATTTGGTACACCAAGTGTTTTAGGAAATTTTAAATTTACATTCCTGTGCTTACCAATTTTTTATAATTCTCCTACACACTATATTTTACACTCAGCTTCCAACAGAGGTACATCAATTGCATGGCTCTTGAAAGAAATTAAGAAGTCTCGTGAAAGATGATTATGATGATAGCAGGATATTATACAGAAGCACTTCACTATATTCTGTACTCATGTCCCATTTAATACTAATAACCATTCAATCTGTTAGATATGGTTATTCCCATTTCCCAGATAAGGAAATTGGTTAATTTGCCTAAGCCCAACACAATTCCATAGTAGTAGAACTGAGATTTAATTCCAAATCGGAATTATCCAAATTATGTGCTCCTAACTTCTAGGTTAAACTGCTTCTACTAGAGAACTAGTTTGTAAATATTTCTAGTATAAACAATTCTCAAGCAATAGCTAAAAATCATCATAATGTACTCTAAGAATTATCAAAGAAAGATGAATAATTTGTTCTTCATCAGCAGACTCTTACACTTTCTTAAAAAAGAATCAGTCAAAATTTCAACTCAGCCAAATTTCAAACACCTTATATTGAGAAAACCTTCACCATAGGTGGTTAACTTAATTGTTCAGAGGATTTCAGACTAAATAGTCTGTCCTTTGATTTCACTCTTTAATCAATGGCCCTCATGTTCTTCTGTCACTGTGAAGACGATGGCTTCTCATCTCTAGATAGCAGAAGAGTGGGTTTGTAAGAAAGAGAAGCTCGCTGATATATTAAAGAGAACTGTAACCTCTGCAGAGGATTGATGGTGGCTTCAAGAGAATGTGCTCTCCCATCCACTCACAAGTGTAATTTAAAGAGGATTTTTCAAGGCTTGGATAGACACCATTACTCACATCAATTCCCACCGCTTTCTCTCTATATAACTCTTTACCAATTCTGGTCCACAGCTACCCTGCCCTGTTTAATCAACAGCATGCATTTGAGAAGTGTTCTCCAGCCTTCCCAAATGAATTTCTTATAATGCAAATTGAATGAAATGGTGAAAATGATAAATATGTCTGCAGTGTAACAGATTTGTTTCAAGCCATATGATCTGCCTGAGGGTAAAAGGAACTTCCCAAACAAACTATGCCAACTCCAGATTTGAAATGATCTATTTTGACCAGGAACTTACACTCAGTTTTTTCTCCCATGAATTTTTTCCTATGAAAGTTTTTGTCTGCAATATTTTACAGTATTGAGGTCAATTCTCTACTTTGACAACCAAGATATAAATAAGTTCAAGGATATAAATTTATTCATGACAAACATTTCACAAACCAGAATGCGTTTGTGATTCATATTTTTCTAACTCTTTCCCCATACAACCATTGTGGTAGACAGTGTAGTATACCCCCAAATGTGTCTACCTCCTAATCCCTGGAACCTGGGAATGTGTTATATATCAAGGTTGCAAATGAAATTAAGGTTGCCAATCAAGTGACCTTGATAAAGCGATATTATCCTGGATTATCTGGATGGGCTCGATGTAACCACAAGAGTCTTTGTAATTGAAAGACAGAGGCAGGATATTGAGTACAAGACAAATGTGATACTAGAAAGGAAGGGGTCATAGGTCCAGGGTGGTAGACAGCCTATACAAGATGGAAAGGCCAAGGAGATAGGTTCCCTCGTAGAGACTCTAGAAGGCAGTACAGCCCTGTCAACACCTTAATTTCACCAAGTGAGGAGGCCCTTTTAAGATTTTTGGCCTTCAGAAGCATACTACAATATATATGCATTTTTAAGACACTAAGTTTGTTCTAATTTGTTAGAACAGCAAAGAGAAAATTAATACATACAATGGCGCCTGGAAGTGATAGAATACTATTAAAAATACCTAAAATACCTAAAAATGTGACAGTGTTTTTGGGAGTGGGAATTGGGAACAAGATAAGAGAAATTTGAGGAACACGATAGAAAAAGCTGAGATTGCCTTGAATAAAGCGTTAGTATAAACATGGACAGTAATGACTCTCCCAGTGAAGACAGAAGGGAGTGGAGAATGATAGAGAAAATATATTGTTTTAGAGAATACTGAAATAGTCAGAGACTGTCAGTAATGAAGCAGTTAGTATTACACATTGTCACATACTGCCAAATGTAGGAGATAAATCTGACATACGATTGGCCCTATCTTCACATTTAGCATATGCAGATTTAATCAACCACAGACAAAAGTAATCTTAAAAAACAAAAAACAACATAAAAATAAACAATGTTATGAGTAATAAAATAATATAGTTAGTATAACAACTATTTACATAGCATTACATTGTATTAGGTATTGTAAGTAATCTGGAAATGATTTAAAGCAGGAGTGTCCAATCTATTGGCTTCCCTGAGCCACACTAGAAGAATTGTCCTAGGCCACACATAAAATTTACTAACACTAATGATAGCTAATGAGCTAAAAAATAAAAATTAAAAAATTGCAAAAAATACCTCTAATGGTTTAAGAAAGTTTAGAATTTGTGTTGGGCCACATTCAAAGCCCAGATGAGACCCATGGGCCACGAGTTGGAAGAAAAGCTTGATTTAAAGTATACTGGATATGTACACATGTTATAAATAAATACTGTGCCATGTTATAGAAGAGACTTGAGCATCTGAGGATTTTGATATAGGGGTTTCTGAAACTGATTTCTCAAGAACACACAGGGACCACTGTATAATTTATATATATATATATATATATATATATATATATATATATAAAACCTCAGAATTTGTTTTGATAATTTTTGAGAGGCCAAAAGTAGTTTGGGTGAAAACCTAGGAAATAGAAGGTTTAAAAAAAAAGAAAGAAAGAAAAAGGAAAAAAATTCAGAAAATCCTTCCCAGGATAAGTAACCACAGGCATAAATCAAAAAATGTAAATATGTTGCTTTGTAGAACTCAAACTACTATTAAACAGAAGGCCTCACTCAGGCTCCAAACCCAGATGGGTTTAACCGTGCAGGCTGAGATAGATACTTGGGAGAGTAGAACCACTCTGTATAGTTACAGGTAAAATTATGTTGTGAGTATGAGGACCTCAGAGAAATGTAATCCATTGGAATGTAGAGTACTGCATAAGCAGAGAGAGGCAGCAAGAACCTTAAATGCATCTTCCTAAGTGAAAGAAGTCATTCTGCAAAGGATACAGATCCTGGCTAGCCATGTGCAAAAAGCAGAAACTGGATTCCTTCCTGACACCTTACACTAAAATTAACTCCAGATGGATTAAAGACTTAAACATAAGACCTAACACCATAAAACCACTAGAAGAAAATCTAGGCAAAACCATTCAGGACATAGGCATAGGCAAGGACTTCATGACCAAAACACCAAAAGCATTGGCAACAAAAGCCAAAATAGACAAACAGGACCTAATCAAACTCTACAGCTTCTGCATGGCAAAAGAAACAGTTATTAGAGTGAATCGGCAACCAACAGAATGGGAAAAAATGTTTGCAGTTTACCCATCTGACAAAGGGTAATATCCAGAATTTACAAAAGAACTAAGACAGATTTACAAGAAAAACACAAACAAGCCCATTCAAAAGTGGGCAAAGGATATGAACAGACACTTTACAAAAGAAGACATACATGAGGCCAACAAACATATGAAAAAATGCTCATCATCACTGGTCATTAGAGAAATGCAAATCAAAACTACATTGAGATACCATCTCATGACAGTTAGAATGGCAATCATTAAAAAATCATCATGCCATTGCACTCCAACCTGGGTAACAAGAGCGAAACTCCGTCTCAAAAAAACAAACAAACAAACTAGAGACAACAGATGCTGGAGAGGATGTGGAGAAATGGGAACACTTTTACACTGCTGGTGGGAATGTAAATTGGTTCAACCATTGTGGAAGACAGTGTGGCGATTCCTTAAGGACCTAGAAATAGAAATTCCATTTGACCCAGCAATCCCATTATTATGTATGTATCCGAAGGATTATAAATCATTGCAGCACAGTTTACAATAGCAAAGACCTGGAACCAACCCAAATGCCCATCAATAATAGACTAGACAGGGAAAATGTGGCACATATACACCATGGAATATTATGCAGCCATCAAAAACGATGAGTTCATGTCCTTTGTAGGGACATGGATGAACCTGGAAACCATCATTCTCAGCAAACTGACACAGGAGCGGAAAATCAAACACCACATGTTCTTACTCATAGGTGGGTGTTGAACAATGAGTACACATGGACACAGGGAGGGGAGTACTACACACTGGGGTCTGTTGGGGGGAAATAGGGGAGGAACAGTGTGGGGAGGGGAGTTGGGGAAAGATAGCATGGGGAGAAATGCCAGATATAGGTGAAGGGGAGGAAGGCAGCAAATCACACTGCCATGTGTGTACCTATGCAACTATCTTGCATGTTCTTCACATGTACCCCAAAACCTAAAATGCGATTTTAAAAAAAGAAAGAAAATGGCAAAACTTTTAGAAACAATTAAGGTTCAGCGGTTACTTGGGGTTATGGGAAGGGAGAAATGAATAAGCAGAGTATAGGGGATTTTTAGGTCATTGAAACTTCTCTACAGAGGCCAGATTATGTGGGGAAACTGGAGTACAAGACAGAGAGTGAGGCCTTGGAAACTAATCAAAAATCCTGGGAAAACAAGAAACTCTTAGAACTTGGAACTGGTGACTACAAAGGAGAGAATGCCAATGGGTCCAGTTGGATGGAGTTCATGTCTGGAGACACACTGAATAAACAGAAAGTTGTACGAAGGTAAACAGCCATGGGTTCAGTTTCCCTTCCTGAGGGTTCTTCAGGACCGTCCCCTGGCTTAGTGATGTTCCATCTCTGGGCAGGAGCTTACAGGCTCAGGGTCCAGGGCCCAGTGCTTCCTGAGAATAAAGTGCACCATGGAAGACAGGGATGGATCCCTACCTCCTGAACAGTTGTAGCTTGAGCTCACCCTCCATGGGCCATTTTAATTTTTTTATTGTTACTGTGTGCCGCATAACTCTTCCTTCTTTTTCTGTACTTCCTCCAGATGAATTCATTTGGGAAAGAGACAGAAATCAGGTAAGAAACAACAGATACGACTCCTCCAGAACACAGAGGGATTGTCATGTTCTCTGTTCCTCCTCACACTTTCCTGAATCACTTCTGTTGAACAGGCTTCTGAGATGGGTTCTCCCAGGAAAAATTAGGACATTTTCCTTTAAGAAAAGACAGTGAACAGCAGAAGGCTTCCATTTAAGCTCACAACTAATCTGGGGATGGTAGAGGGCTCCAGAGTAAAATTTCAAACACAGTGACTCCGTGTCCTTGGAATGGATTGTTAAGAGAGTGTAGGATTCTGGGGCACAAAGTCACACAAGAGTTATTCATCATCCCCTGTCATATATCAAGTGTCTCTGAGCTCACTCCCTGTTTCAGGGCTGATCTAAAGAGCAAAGCCAAGTCTCTGGAAGCCTCTGATCAGATGCTAAAATCTGAGTTCTGTCTTTAGAGAGCACAGCCCTCCCTGACGGGGCACACACACACCTGTGGGCTAGATATTCCGCCCCTGTCCTTGGCAGAGGAACACTGACCAGAATCTCAATAGAACATCATGCACAAAAAAACATTTCTTTGAGTTTTCCAAAAAGGGATAATAAAAAATGAGTTTTACTCTCCTAAAAAGAGCAACAGAAAAAAAAAAACAGACATACGAGTTTCAGGTAGAAAGTTGCATTATTCAAGAATAATGATGGGCTGAGTTTTGTCTAAGGAGAGGAGCATGAGAACTGGGTCCCAGTTGCTGAGTACTTCAGGGTCTAGGGGAGACAAGGGAAAGATGTCCTCACCTGACCCCATGTCCTCACCCAGAATCACTCATCAACCTCAGATCCATGGAATCACCCTTCACCAGCAGCCCCTCCACTGCCCCACATCACTGAGCTTCCTGCTGACTCAGCCTGGTCCCTTTCCTTTCTATGGAACTGTCCCAGTGAGCTCATCTCCAGAGTTCCTGTGGGTGGCCTCCTCTGCCCTGACATTCACTGGCTGGGGAGACTCATGCCTGCCCATCACTGTCTTCTTCTGGAGGCAGGGATTAGGCAGGAGTTTGTCCCTCCTCCTTCTCACACTGTGTTCTCCATGAAGAGTGTTTCTTTTGATCACTTGCTGGTTTCTCTCTGGGGCTGAGCTGCAACCTGTCATGTGGTGGTTAGACATGTTTTTATCCTTCAACTTGTTGGTCAGGAGTACCTGGATATGGACAATAAAGAGGGTGCACATCCAGATGTGGATGGTGAAGATAAAGGATTTTGTCCAGAACAACCAAGCAGGGCTATAAGCAGCATTCTGTGAACACCTTACCATTACTTGGTATTGGGCAGGACACCCCAGCCCCCACACCTTCCAGGACAGTGAAGACAAATCAGTGCAGTTTAACAGTTCATGGAGTCCACTGCTCCCAAAACAAGTCAAGACAACTCCAGAGAAACAGTGGCCATAAAGGCTCCCCAACTGTAAATGGAGAATTGAGCAATCTAGGGCTCCAGTTGCTGAGGTATGATCTGTACCTTCAAGCCTATTGAGACATAAAGATCTGGAAAACCATATCTGAAAGACCACCTTGTAAGAGGGTCAAAGCTCCAACTGGAAGAAGACCTGCCAAGCCTCCTTGTTTTACCGCTGAAATGCCCTTGACTCAAATAATTTGACTTCTAAGGGCATAGAGACCCAGACCCAAAATATGTACAGAGGAGATACATATTTTGTATCCTTGTATTTTTGCTATTTCCCAAGATCATAACATCCACTAGGAGGACAGAATTGACCCCTGTCATCGGGAGCACAAGATCCCTAAGGTTCAGGTCCTAGGGACCTGGGCCGGAACACTGCCTTGACCCAAATGTAGAAAAAGAGAACCCTGAGAGATTTTACTCAGAAAAGCAACCTGAAGTGGATGCAGGGTTAAGACCCTCCCTCATTGTAGAGCTGAAATTGTGAAAACTGATACTAAATATTATATGTTTGTTAAAACCCCTATCCAACACAAAGAGTGAATCTTAATGTAAATAGGCTACAGTTATCCGTAATGTATCAATATTGATTCATTAATTGTAACAAATGCATCACACTAATACAAAATATTAATCATAGGGAAAACTGCATGTAAGTAACAGTGGGCTTGGAGGAAACAGAGGCAGGTGTGGGACGTTGAGGGAGAATACAGGAGCTCTCTGCATCCTTGGTTTAATTTTTTTTTTAACCTAAAACTGCTCAAAAATCAAAGTCTATTATTTTTAAAATAATACAGAGTATGTTCTCTGAGCACAATAAGATTAACTTAAAAATCAATAACCAGGTATCTCAGAAAGCTCCATCTTTTTTAAATTAAAGCACATACTTCTAAGTAATCTGGGTTAAAGAATAACTCACAAAGAAAATTGGAAAATATTATGCACCAAATAATTATAAAAATACAACATAACAAAACCTGTCGATTCAGCCAAAGTTGTGCTTAGAGAAAATGGTTAGCTTTCAACTCTGAATGCTGATATAAGGTTGTACCTTAAGAACATTGAAAAGGAAAATTTAACAAAATGTGAAGCCAAAAAAATGAAAAAAAAAGAACAAAAGTAAATGAAATTTTAAAATGAAAAAACAATTCAGGAAATTAATAACCCAAAGTTTGTTTTATGTAAAGATCAATAAAACGAATAAACACACTGCTGAACTAATGAATAAAAGAAACAATACAAATCACTAATATCATTAACACAAAAGAGTGACCAGTACGTTATTACTAATAATAAAAAGATAAAAAGAAATTATTAATATCATATGCCAACAAATTGAAACAGTTGGAAAAAACGGAAAAATTTCTTGAAACATACAACTCACCAAGTTTGCACCATACAAGAAAAAGAAGACATCTATCTCACACCATAAACTAAGATTAATTCTAAGTGAATTATATATTTAAATGTAAACAACATAATTGTAGAAAATAATATGGCCAAATACCATCATGATTTCAAACAAAAAAAATGAAAAATCTCAGAGCTTCTGCTCGTTAAAAGATATGTTTAAGTAAAAGGCAAGACACATAATAAGAAAAGACATTTGTAGCACATATAACAAAAGACTATATCCAGAATAAATGAAATTTGCCAAAAACTAGTAAGAGAAAGTTCACAAAAACTCAACAGAAAAATGGACAGATGATTTTAGTGGGCACTGCACAAAAAGGATTATCCAAACAGCCAATATAAATATAAAGTTTCTAGATGTCGTTAGTCATCAGGAAAATGCTAATTAAAATCAGAACTAAATACCATTGCACAAGGTATAAAGACTGACAATAAAAGTGACCAAGAAAAGTGAAATAATGGGACTCATCCTAAGCTACTTTGAAGAAGTAAATTGTACAACAATTTCACTTCAGCATATATGCCTGAGAGTAGCATTACATGTCATAGTTCCAAGTGGAAACAACCAGAATGTTCACCAACAATGGAATGGACACAACATTTAGTTATGTTCATCCAATTCAATACTACACAGCAATAAAAACGAGTAAACAACAGCTACAGGCAACTCGGATATTGAGCACAGACTCACAAACAATATTAAGGTAAAAGACCCTGACACGAAAGAATATATACTGTGTACCTGCCCACATAAAGCTAAAAATCAGACAAAGCTACACCATAGCGTTTAAGAATGCAGACTTAGGTATACAATTATAAAGAAAAGTAGGAAAGTAATTCCCATGAAAGTCAGCATGGTGGTAACCTTCAATAACAGGCACTGAGAGGAGACAGAAAGGAAAGCTGAGATATGCAACATTCCATTTCCTGATCTAGGGAGTGGTCACGCAAGTACTTATCTTGTTTTATGTGCTTCTCTGAGTGTGGGTTATATTTCACAACAAAAATAATGAAAAAGAAGAAATTTGAAGCTGCAAGGAGGAAAACCACAGTGCTAAAAGTCCTCAAAATTACTGCAAGCAATTCTGTTTACATCTTAGCTACCTTTCTCTAGAACAGCATACAAGCTCAAGCCATGAATTTTACCCCATGAATGTAAACTATTACCATTAGGCATTATAATGCAGTTGGAATCACTTTTCATAAATGTGCATGCGTGTCTCTTTCACTCTCTTTGAAATTTGTAATTCAGAGGGCATTCCAGACTTGGAAACGGCAGTGCAGAATGCCAGCATTCCAAAATATGTCACCATATCCCATTATCTCTGTGACATTAGGCTTGGCCATCTCAGTTATGGACCCATAACTGAATTACAGAGGGAGAGAAAGAATGTGTTCAAAGTAATAGTTCTTCCACATATAGTGTGCATGATTAAGTCAATAATTGTAAACTAATGGAATCATACTTATTTCTTCTAGAAGTTACTGCAACTAACTCATACACATTTCAGCAAATGAATATTACATGATCATTATTATCTCTGGTAGCATTTTCAGGTGCCCAAAGAATAAAGCCAAAAATTTAGCCCTCTGATGAGACCTTTAGATGTATTTCTACGGTACAAGGGAATACAGTATCAGTATTCCATGTGTAAATAAGTTCAATTAACAACGAACTGTAATTGCACAGGGAGATGAAAATTAGTTTAAACAAGTCAATTAAATCATAAACATTTCAGAAATAAGAGGATGTGTTTGTAATCCAATTAGTGTGTTAATATACTAATAAATTTACTGATTGGAATGGTATCTTAATTGTATATTAGGGCACCTGATGAAAAAAACAGTATATCTTAATTGTCATAAAGGGAGCTTTGGCTGCAGTATGACTACATAAGTTTGGAGAAAATTATCCATGTTAATGAGATCAAAATGCTTCTATCTAGAATAATAAATAAGGTTACTTGATGGTGCGGCTAATAAAAATGCATCCAAGGGACAGGGGAAATGGCTGAACACTGTGTTGTCTGCCAGACGATAATTACACTAAGTTCCTGATGGGAGAGAATGGGATATTTTATACTATGACCAAAAAAAATCACTCCCATAGTTTAAACACTCAGATAATCATGGGAATAAAATATTCCAGGGGTAATTCTTTATTGCTACCTCAATTACCACAAATTAAGCTGATATTAATATACTTTACTGCTGCTCAGCCTTAAGTGAAATCAGTTGCACTTCACTGGTGAGCCTCTCTCCTATTTCTGCGTAATTACCTGTAATTTATAGGGCACAGGGAGACCTGTGCAGCCTAGTCAAGGTCATGTTAAGAAGGTTGAATTGCATTGTTTTCAATCACTATCAGTAATCTGGACTGAGGTTGCCAGCTCCCCAACAGCTACAAGACAAAGGGACACTTCCTTGGCACAGGGGTTGCAGTGCCAAATTTTCAGGCCAAAGGACAGATTGATCGAGCTTTATACAAAATGTGCATTTTAATGAGTACATGGCACTCAGATTAAAATGCTGAAATAGATAAATAATGGTGTTTAGTGCTAATTGCAACAATTTAAATCAATTAAAATATCCTGCAAAGAATGTTGACTCTGGATGAATTCCAACTTAACTTATGCAAACTTGGCCTGCTCCTCAAGCCTTCAGCTCCAGTGCTGGAGACATCTGTAGCAGCCTGTCCAGATCTCCCCAGCTAAGTCAAACCTCCAGCAATTTGAAACATCACCAAAAGCCATTATCATTCCATGACTATTTCTTATTTTTTAATCTCTCTCTAATTAAATTTATTATTAGGATTATCTATATGCCTCTATGCTTATTTTCTTGCTTTTTCATTTGTTTAATAAAATGGGGAAAAAATTGGGAACTGGCATGCGAGGTAAATCACTAAACCCAATGATGAACTAGGAATAGCATTTTGTAAGCCCAAATCTGGAAACCAAGATAAAAAGTGATATCCTATTAATTTACCAATATGCACTTGCTTTGTGCTGGCCAGTAGAACACAAAGCCCCTAATGGCCTAGAATTTACAATGTCAAGTTTATTCATTGGAAGACAGATGGGAAACAAACAAAAACATAAATATATAATATGGTAATAAGAATGAGAAAAATAAAGCAAGATAACAAAGAAAGGAAAAACATTAGGGGTAAACGTGAAGTTTATTTCTAGTTGTCAAAGTTGGCCTCTCTAATAAAAAATATTTGAGCACAAATAAGAGAAAGCAAGCCATGTGATTACTGGAGAATGAATGTTTCAGGCAGAAGGAAGAATTCATGAGGTTGGGCCATGAGGTGAAAGTGTGCTTGGCATGTTTGAGGAAGGGCTAGGAGGCCAGGAAGGCTGAAGTTTAGAAAGCACAGGGAAAAGTTGTAGGACAGGATACATGAGAGATTGCAAAAGCCAGATATTAAAAGGTATTATAAGCCAATGTAATAGAACATTTTCTTTTGCTCTGATATTGCCATATCATTGGAAGCCACTGGAAGGTGATGTGATCTGACATGTTTTAAAAGAATCATTTTGACTGCTGAATTGGAAATGGAAGTTATTATGTCAACATAGTAGGAAGAACAATTAGGAGGTGATGGCAGTAATTCGAGTGAGAAAGTATAGTTGTTGAATTAGGAAAGTAGTCATGGACGTATTAGTAATGATTAGAATTCTGTACATATATTTTATATATATATTTTTTGTATTATATATTATTAAATATTATATTATAATATGATATATATATATAATATATTATGTGACGTTTATTTCTGGTTGTCAAAGATGGCCTCTCAAATATTTTTTTATTAGGGAGGCCATCTTTGACAACCAGAGATAAACTCTAATTTATATATTAATATTATATATATACATATATATGCATATATTTATAAGGTAGCATGTATTGGAGATAGAATAGGCAAAAATGACATGAGTTGTGGACAAATCTGAGATTTTGGCATAAATCATTTAAGGATGGAGTTAATCTCCACTGAGATGGAGAAGATGGAAAGAAACAAGTTGGGGGGACAGAAAAATTGGCAGCTAAATTGTAGGCACATTAAGTTAGAGATGCCAACTTTTTATCTAAATGGAATTGCTGAGAGCAGCCAGTTATGAGTTCATATTGGCCCAAGCTGGAGATAAAAATTTAGAAGTTGGTCGGGCTCAGTGGCTCACACCTGTAATCCCAGAACTTTGGGAAGGTGAAGCAGGTGAATCACAAGGTCAGGAGTTCAAGACCAGCCTGACTAACAAGGTGAAACCCCGCCTCTGCTAAAAACACAAAAATGAGCTGGATGTGGTGGCATGCAGCTGTAATCCCAGCTACTCCGGAGGCTGAGGCAGGAGAATTGCTTGAACCTGGGAGATGGAGGTTGCAGTAAGCCGACATCACACCACTGCACTCCAGCCTGGGTGACAGAGCAAGACTCTGTCTCAGAAAAAAAAAAAAAAAAAAATTAGAAGTCATGGGTTTCTAAATGGTCTTAAGAAAAAAGTCTGTATGAGATCACTTTGGTGTAAGAGTAAATAGAGAAGGGAAGAAATTCAAGAACAAAGATGGGGAAATAAAAAAACACTGGCAAAGGAAATGAAGAAGTGACTAGTTACCTAAGAGGAAAACAGTATCCCAGAATCCCAATGTAGATCTGACATCAAGAAAGATGAGAACTGAGAGGCTGACATTGGATTAAGGAGGTCACTGGTGATTTTGAGAAGTCTCTTCAGTGGTGTGGTGGGAGTAATAATTGCCTTGAGTACATTCAGGAGAATATGAGAGCAAGTAAACAGACACCTCTTTCAAGGAGTTTTGCTGCAAAGCAAGGCAGAACAACAGGGCAGAAATATGTGAAGTTACAAAATGTTTTCTCATATGTGAGAAATCACAGCATATTTGTAAGCTGTTAAGAATAAATCAGTAAAAAAGAAGAAAGATGGGAAATTTGCTGGAGCATAAGTGTTGACTTTGGCCTTAGAGAAATGCACAGAGATTTCATTCGTAATAATGCAAGAAAGGCAGATTGCATGGGTATAGTTTCAAGTAGAGTGGCAGATGTCAGAGTAAGACCATGCAATTTTAAGTGCTCCTATTTTCTCAGCATAATAGAAGGCAAGGTTATCAGCTGAGAACAAAAGTGAAAAGTGTATGTTGAAAGTCTAATGTAAAGGAGATGAAAAAAAAAAAAAGTAGTTATTTAGGAAAGTAGAACAAATGGACCAGGAAAACAAAGTATAACTGCCCAAAAGTAGAAGATCCCTCTTGAAGAAAGTCACCATGAATTTCAAGTTAGACCACTTAACATAGCTTGGTTTATTACCAGTCATGTTCAACTATTCAGGTTCAGAAGCAGAGTAAGTAGAAAGTTGGATTCATCCAAGGTTGTATGTTGCTGTGTAAATAAAATGAAGGGATAAAAGAAGAAAGGAGAATGCAGTCAAGAGTATATTCAGAGAAGTGACTAAAATACTGGACTTGTTTAAAGAATAACGAAAGTCCAGAAATATCAAAGCTGAATTTATTAGTTTGCCACCAAAAAAAAAAAAAAAAAAAAAAAACCATTCACTCTGGAGTAAGCAATGAGTTTCTCTGAATGTGAAGTCTGAGGCTAGATATAGGGCAAAAAGGAGAAAATTCTATTCAAATAGGATGGGATTCTAAGAGTTATTTTCAGTTGTAAAGAAAGATAATAAAAGTCTTTCCAAGGAACAGTCCCTATCTCAGCATAACTGATCATTTATACAGAAAGAGAACAGATGCTAAACCAAATAAGATGGGATAAAGTAACTTAAAGTCCATCTAGTTTACAAGTAAAGAGTGATCCAGTCTTTCTCAGTAGGTGAAAGATTGGAACAGACTTAGGATCAAGCAGTGGTCAAACCCTGAAGTTCCAGTGCAAGTTTTAAGCAGAGAGTTTTCATAATCACACCAGAGAACTAAGCTAAGCAGCACCTAAGGGGAGAGCGTGATAGTGAAAGCTGATGTTATGTAAAACCTACGGAGTGAAAGAATTATTGGTTTAAATATTAAGAGGGGATAGTTGAAGCATGAAACACTTGAAATAAGAATTACAGGAGTGTAACTTCTGAGAATCTCAAGTTCTGGGGTTCAAATAAGAACATATATGGCTGCATTAAGGTATATTACAAGATCCTTGGAAGAGAAGGAGTTGAGTAACTTGAAGTCACAGTGGTGGAGTACTGAAAATGAAAGAAGGTATAAAATGATGGGAAAATGCTAGAGAAAACAACAGTAGGCTAGGAGCTAGGATCTTCAGTAAATGAGGAAAAGATGTGTTGTAGAATATTGCAACCAAAAAGTGGTAATAGGAGGTATAATCTGATCTTAAAGCTTTTTATTTATGGGATTTCTTTTTCTTTTCTTGAGACATGACCTCCCTCTGTCGCCAGGCTGGAATGCAGTGGCATGATCCCGGATCACTGCAACCTCCACCTCCCAGGCTCAAGTGACTCTCCTGCCTCAGGCTCCAAAGTAGATGGGTTTACAGGTGTGTGCCACTGCGCCCGGCTAATTTTCATATTTTTAGTAGAGACAGGGTTTTACCACATTGGCCAAGCTGTTCTTGAACTCCTGACCTCAAGTGATGTGCCCACCTTGGCCTCCTAAAGTTCTGGGATTAAGGCATGCGCCACCACACCCAGCCTGACCTTTAAGTTTTAAGACTGGAAACTTTTGGGGAATAGAGAGACAATAAACTCTAACTGACAATGATAAAGAGAGCAGAACAGAGCCAAAGAGGGGTGAAGTCACATATGGGGATGTACAGAGCCAAATAAGAGATGAATCCCAGCTTGCGAGAGGTATTCTGGGCAGTCTTAGGCTTTTTGCAGAGGTTGAAGTATACGGGGGAAAAAAAAAAAAAAAAAAAAAAGGCATGATGGGATTATTCCTGGTGGACTCCAAATCAGTATATACAGGAAACCACAGGTATGGGGGAAGCCCGAAGAAGGTCTCTGCCAGGAGCAAACTGAGCACTGGAGCTCCATTATGATACATGTCAGCTGTCTCTCCTAGCTTTCTGCATTAGATCTGCAAAATGGTTTTATGCTCTGTTAAGAGTTTCCTTGAGCCCTTGACTACCTTCTCCTGCTTTAAGAAAACCTTTGCATTGAGAAACCTGGTCATTCTGTAGAATCAGATACTGCATATCTTCAACAGAACCCTGGATCGAATATACTTTTGTCCAGAAGCCTCAAATATCATTACCAAGCAAGTTTCATCCATCTTTTTTTTTTTTTTTTTTTTTTTTTTTTTTTTAGATAGAATTTCACTCTTGTTGCCCTGGCTGGGATACAATAGTCTTGGCTCACTGGAACCTCTGCGTCCTGGAACTAAGTGATTCTTCTGCCTCAGCCTCCCAAATAGCTGAGACTACAGGCATGTGCCATCACACCTGGCTAATTTTACATTTTTAGTCGAGATGAGGTTTAGCCAGGCTGGTCTTGAACTCCTGACTTCAGGTGATTCACCCACTTCAGCTTCCTAAAGTGCTGGAATTACAGACGTGAGCCACTGCACCAGGCCACATCTATTTTTAAGCATTTGTTTTTCACTGAAGCAAGATAAAGAGTTCAACTAAAATCTGAACTGCAACTTCAAGTCTTCTGCCTTTTCCTCAATTAGTATTCAGTCAATTCTCAAGCCAACTTTCCATTTTATTTCTGTATTTTAAACCTTGTCCCCAATTTATCACCTCCTTGTACTGTTCCATTCTTTCAACAAAACGTTATCAAGCACCTATTACATGTTATGTTCTACAGGGGATGCAAAGATGAATAAGATGTTATCTCTGCCCTGGAGGAGCTCAGAGTCTTGAATAAGAGGTGAACATGCAAGCAAGTAACATAACACTTTGGGGAACATAGCACAATAGAGGGGTGTACAAAACACAGTGTTGTTTCTAGACTTCAGGATACACTTTGGAATTCATGATTTTTTTTTTTTTTTTTTTTTGAGATGGAGTTTTGCTCTTGCCACCCAGACTGTAGTGCAGTGGCATCATCTTAGCTCACTGCATCCTCCACCTCCCAGGTTCAAGCAATCCTCTGCTCAGTCTGCTGAGTAGCTGGAATTACAAAAGCCTGCCACCATGCCCAGCTAATTTTTGTATTTTTAGTAGAGACAGTGTTTTGCCATGCTGGCCAGGCTTATCTTGAATTCCTGACCTCAGGTGATCCAATGGCCTCGGCCTCCCCAAGTGCTGGGATTACAGGCGTGAGCCACAGCACCCAGCCCATAATGAGATTTTTTTAATTGCTACTTTTAGGATGTTAAACATTTTAGCTACTTTTGAAGAGATGACTTTCTTCTTTCTTGTATTCAAAGACTTAAATCAGAACTAGAGTGCCATCTCCCTAAGCTTTCCTTCCAAGACTTCTTGTCAGCAACTACCACATACCTGCTGCTTTTAGTATAGTCTTCAGTACTTACAGAAAAAAAAGGAATAAAAATTGATAACAGAGGATTTTAACCAAGAACCTACTTTATATGATATATCTCATTAACTCTTTTATTTATTCTTTCACTCATTTTCCTATATAATCACTAATTTAATAAAACCTATGCTGTAGACACTGAACACATCAGGGGACAATTCAAATGATTTATCCTCCCCTTTTGGGAAAAAGAATCACCATGTAGAAGGACATTGGGAATGAGATAAAGTTTTACTTACTCTCTAGTAATTCATTTCAAAAAGGATTTTCCAGTCTGGAAGTTAATAAATAAGAATAGCTTATTCCTAGGTCCATCTGTACATCAAATGTCCTAGCAAGAGAGGGTCAGTGCCAGCCTAAGATTCTACTTGAGGAGAGAGATTCTTCCTTGTTCAATTGTGAGGTCTGAACTATAAGAAAAGGTAATTCTTATAATATACTGGGACCCTTTGTGACATGAATAGTATTGAATTTTAGACTTAAGGGTGGAAAATAGTTGGAGTTTCCATTGAATTATTTCAATTTTTTCTCCATCATTACTCCTACCAAAGTAAAAATGACTTTTCTGCTACTGAATCCAATGGATACTTTCCTGCTCTTATCTTTTTTATCCTCTTAGCATCACGTAACACTGTACATATCTCTGTTTCTTTAAACACTCCTCTCTTGGCCTTCACTTCCATATTCTAGATATTTTACTATACTTTTTCACTTCTTCAAAAATGGTATGCCAATTTAAACCACAATGAAATACTTATACACCACAATGAAATACCTATATACCACGATGAAATACCTACATAGTGGTTAAAAATAAGAACATGAGGACAATGCAGTATTGGTGAAGATGTGGAGTAGCTGGAATTCTCAGACAAGACTGAGGGAATGTTTAGCAGCTTCTTAGAACATAAAACATGTTCCATATGATCTAACAATTCTAGTCCTAGGTATTTCCTCCAAAAGAAATGATAAATGTCAGTCCCTGAAATAACTTGTGTACAAAAACTTACAACAGCTTTATTTATAATAGCCAAAAACTGAAGAAGAAAAAAAAGTCCTTCAACAGGTTAAAGAAAAAGCAATCATGCTACCTACATACAGCAGCAATCAGAAAATAAAAAGAACTACAGATATATCTGATAGTTGTAGCAACACAGATGAATCTTTAAAACATTATATTGAGTAAAAAAAGCAATGTGTAAAAGGGTATGTTTACATTTATATAAACTAATATATTGAAATATATAATAATATATATAATATTGTAGAACAGGCAAAAATAATCTACAGTGACAATAGATCAGTTACATGGGGCCAGGGATGAAGGCAACAAAGAAAATGGTGTGAGGGAACTGTGTGGGGAGATGTATGTGAACAGTTCTGTTCTAATAAATGCTCAACAGCCAGTTCGCTGGGAAACTACATGCATATATACATACAAAAGTTTATCGTAAGTTTTACTGATATAAGGACTATCCAGGAATTTTAGATAAGACATGGACAAAGATGGCAGACCGGAAAGCTCCACTGATCACTCCACCAACAAGGACACCAAGCTAATAGTTATCTACACAGAAAAAATACCTACATAAGAACAAAAAACAGGTGAGCACTCACAGTACCACATCACTGAAAGAGGCACTGAAGAGGTAGAAATACCAGTCTTGAATCACTGATACCACCCCTCCCCAAACCCTGACAGCAGAAGCATGGTTCAGAGAGCATCTCTGGACACTGGAGAAAGGAGAACACAACTGTCATGCACTGAACTCACCACTATTCTGTTAGAGCTGAAAGGAAAAGCACACCAAACTAGCTGACACCTGCCCACAGAGGGAGCATTTAAATCAGCCCTAGATAGCAGTCTGAATTTAAGTGCCTGAAAACCTTACCACTAAGGGACCAAGAGCTCTGGGTCTCCTAGTAAACTCAAAAGGAAATCTAGGCCATAAGGACTGCAACTCTTAGGTAAGTCCTAGTGCTGAACTAGGCCTAGAGACAGTGAACTGGGGAAAGGGGGCATGTGACATATCAAGACACCAGGTCAGGCAGCCAAGGGAGTGCTGGCATCGCCCCTCCCCTAACCCCAGAGTGTACAGCATTACAGCTCCAAAAGAGACCCCTTTTTTCAGCTTGTGAAGAAGACAGGGAAGAGCAAGAGGACTTTGTCTTGCATCTTGGATACCAGCTCAGCCACAGTAGGATAAGGCACCAGTCAGCGTCATGAGGTTCCCATTCCAGGCCCTTATTTCCAGACCACATGTTTAGACACACCCTGGGCCAGAAGGGAGCCCACTAATTTGAATAAAAGGACCCATTCCTGCCAGCATTTATCACCTGCTAACTGACGAGCCTTTGTGCCCTGCATAACCAGCAGTGATACCCAGGTACTGTATCAAGGGCTTTACTGAGCCTCTGAGACTTGCTGGCTTCAGGAACCAACACTGCCATAGGAAGGCAGAGCACCATGTGGGCTCTTGGTGGCTCCAATTCCAGGACTTGATTATCGGATGGCATTTACTGGCCTGTGCCAGAGGGAAGCCCACTGTCCTGAAGCGTTAGTCCAGGCCAGGTAGCATTCACCACAAGCTGACTTAAGATACCTTGTACCTTAACGAAACGTCATTGGTGATCTGACAGTACTCCCTGTGGCCAGAGGTGGTAGAAGCTATGGGGTTAAGGCTCCTCAGCCTTTGGAAAGGGGAAGGAAGAGTAGGAAGGACTTCATCTTATGGGTAGAGTACCAGCTCAGCCATGACACAACAGAATACCAGGTAGACTTCTAAGGTTTTTGACTCTTGTCCCTGACTCCTGGACAACACTTTTGGACTCAACCAGCACTGAGGGGACTTTGCTACCCTAAAGGGAAGGGCACAGGCATGACTGACTTTGCCCACTGCTGATTAGAAGCCTAGATCCTTGAACAAACATAGGTAGTAGCCAGAGAGTGATTACAGCAGGCCTTAGGCAAGACCCAGTACTGTGCTGGCTTTCAGTTTGACCCAGCACAGTCGTAGTGGCGGTGGCCATAGGGGTACTTGTGTCACTCCACCTCCAGCTTTAGGTGGCTCAGAAAAAAGAGAGAGAGAGATGCTGTGTGTTTGGGAGAAAGTAAAGGAAGAGAACAAGAATGTGCTGGTAATTCAGAGAATTCTCCCAGCCAAGACCATCAAGACCTGATTTTTTAATGATCAATATTCTAACTGGAGTAAGGTGGTATCTCAATGTGGTTTTTATCTGCATTTCTCTAATGACTAGTGATAATGAACTTTTTTTCATAGTTCGTTGGATATATAAATGTCTTCTTCTGAAAAGTGTCTGTTCATATCCTTTGCCCACTTTTTGATGGGGTTGTTTTTTTCTTGTAAATTTGTTTAACTTCTCCATAGATCCTGGATATTAGCCCTTTGTCAGATGGGTAGATTGCAAAAAAATTTTTCCCA
Organism: Saimiri boliviensis; assembly: GCF_048565385.1. NCBI lineage: Eukaryota > Metazoa > Chordata > Mammalia > Primates > Cebidae > Saimiri > Saimiri boliviensis. The sequence continues at coordinate 19,306,751 of NC_133468.1, forward strand.
CTCTGTTAGTTGCTGGTTCACTCTATCAATAGTTTCTTTTGCTGTGCAGAAGCTCTTAAGTTTAACTAAACCCCATTTGTCTATTTTGGCTTTTGTTGCCATTGTTTTTGGTGTTTTAGTCATGCAGTTCTTACCCATGCCTATGTCCTGAATGGTATTGCCTAGGTTTTCTTCTCGAGTTTTTATGGTGTTAGGCCTAATGTTTAAATCTTTAATCCATCCAGGGTTAATTTTTGTAAAAGATGCAAGGAAGGGACCCAGTTTCAGCATACTGTATATGGCTAGCCAGTTTTCCTAACAACATTTATTAAATACGAAATCCTTTCCGCATTGCTTGTTTTTCTCAGATTTGTCAAAGATCAGATGGTTGGAGTCATGTGGGGTTCTTTCTGAGGGTTCTGTTCTGTTCCATTGGTCTATATCTCTGTTTTGGTACCAGTACCATGCTGTTTTTATTACAGTAGCCTTGTAATACAGTTTAAAGTGAGGTAGTGCAATGCCTCCAGATTTGTTTTCGTTTTTATGGTTGTTTGGTTTTCTTTTTTTCCTTAGAATTGTCTTGGCTATGCAGGCTCTTTTTTGGTTCCATATGAAGTTTAAGTTGGCTTTATTCAATTCAATATTCTAACTGGAGTAAGGTGGTATCTCAATGTGGTTTTTATCTGCATTTCTCTAATGACTAGTGATACTGAACTTTTTTTCATAGTTTGTTGGATACATAAATGTCTTCTTCTGAAAAGTGTTTGTTCATATCCTTTGCCCACTTTTTGATGGGGTTGTTTTTTTCTTGTAAATTTGTTTAACTTCTCTATAGATTCTGGATATTAGCCCTTTGTCAGATGGGTAGATTGCAAAAGTAATCTACTTTCTTGTAGAAGAAAGTCATCCGTAGATTCTGGATATTAACCCTTTGTCAGATGGGTAGATTGCAAAAGTAATCTACTTTCTTGTAGAAGAAAGTCATCAGTAGCTTGATGAGGATAGCATTGAATCTATAAATTATCTTAGGCAGTATGGCCATTTTCAAGGATATTGATTCTTCCTAAACATGAGAATGGAATGTTTTTCCAACTGTTTGTGTCCTCTCTTAATTCCTTGAGCAGTGGTTTGTAGTTCACCTTGAAGAGCTCCTTCATATCCCTTGTTAGTTGTATATCTAGGTATTTTATTCTTTGTAGCAATTGTGAATGAGAGTTCACTCATGATTTGGCTGTTTGTCTATTATTGGCATATAGGAATGCCTGTAATTTTTGCACATTGATTTTGTATCCTGAGACTTTGCTGAAGTTGCTTTTCAGCTTAAGGAGATTTTGGGCTGAGACAATGGGGTTTTCTAAATATACAATCATGTCATCTGCAAACAGGGACAATTTGACATCCTCTCTTCCTATTCAAATACCCTTTATTTCCTTCTCTTGCCTGATGGCCCTGGCCAGAACTTCCAATACTGTGTTGAGTAGGAGTGGTGAGAGAGGGCATCCTTGTCTTGTGCCAGTTTTCAAAGGGAATTCTTCCAGTTTTGGCCCATTCAGTATGATATTGGCTATGGGTTTGTCATAAATAGCTCTTATTATTTTTGAGATAGGTTCCATTGATACCTAGCTTATTGAGAGTTTTTGGCATAAAGAGCTGTTGGATTTTGTTGAAGGCCTTCTCTGCATGTATTGAGATAATCATGTGGTTTTTGTCTTTGATGTTTATATGATGGATTACATTTATAGACTTGTGGGTGTTGAACCAGACTTGCATCCCTGGGATGAAATGGACTTCATCGTGATGCATAAGATTTTTTGATGTGCTCTTGGATTCAGTTTGCCGGTACTTTATTGATGATTTTCACATCAACTTTCATCATGGATATTGGCCTGAAATTTTTTTTTTTTAGTTGCAACTCTGCCCGGTTTTGGTATCAGGATGATGTTGGTCTCATAAAATAAATTAGGGAAGATTTCCTCTTTTTTGTATTGTTTGGAATAGTTTCAGAAGGAATGGTACCATCTCCTCTTTGTACCTCTGGTAGAATTTGGCTGCAAACCCCTCTGGTCCCAGACTTTTATTGGTTGATAGGCTATTAATTGCTGTCTCAACTTCAGACCTTGTTATTGATCTATTCAGGAATTCAACTTCTTTCTGGTTTAGTCTTGTGAGGGTGTACATGCGCAGGAATTTATCCATTTCTTCTAGATTTACTGGTTTATTTGCATAGAGGTGTTTGTAGTAATCTCTGATGGTAGTTTGTATTTCTGTGAGATCAGTGGTAATATCCCGTTTATCATTTTTTATTGTATTTATTTGAATCTTCTCTCTTTTATTAGTCTGGCTAGCAGTCTATCTTTTTTTTTTTTTATCTTTTCAAAAAAACAGCTCCTGGATTTATTGACATTTTGAAGGATTTTTTGTGTCCCTATCTCCTTCAGCTCTGCTTTAATCTTAGTTATTTCTTGCCTTCTGCTGGCTTTTGAGTTTGTTTGATCTTGTTCCTCTAGTTCTTTTAATCATGATGTTTGGGTGTCAATTTTAGATCTTTCCTTGCTTCTCTGGTGGGCACTTAGTGTTATTAATTCCCCTCTAGACATTGCTTTAAATGTGTCCATCCCAGAGATTCTGGTATGTTTTATCTTCATTCTCATTGGTTTCAAAGAACATCCTTATTTTTGCCTTCAATTCATTATTTATCCAGTAGTCATTCAGGAGCCGGTTATTTAGTTTTCATGTAGTTATACAGTTTTGGGTGAGTTTCCTAATCCTCAGCTGTAATTGTATTGTACTGTGGTCTGAGAGACTGTTTGTTATGATTCCCATTCTTTTGCACTTGCTGAGGAGTGTTTTACTTCCAATTACATAGTCAATAAATGTGATGTGGTGCTGAGAAGAATGTATATTCTGTAGTTTTGGGGTGGAGAGTTCTGTAGACGTCTATTAGGTCTGCTAGGTCCAGATCTGAGCTCAAGTCCTGGATATCCTTGTTAATGTTCTGTCTTGTTGATCTGTCTAGTATTGACAGTGCAGTGTTAAATTCTCCCACTATTATTGGGTGGGAGTCTAAGTCTTTTTGTAGGTCTCTAAGAACTTGCTTAATGTATCTGGGTGCACCTGTATTGGATGCATATTTAGGATAGTTAGCTCTTCTTTGCATTAATCCCTTTACCATTATGTAATGCCCTTGTCTCTTTTGATCTTTGTGGGTTTAAAGTCTGTTTTATCAGAGCCTAGGATTGCAACTCCTGCTTTTTTTGCCCTCCATTTGCTTGGTAAATCTTCCTTCATCCCTTTATTTTGAGCCTATGTGTGTCTTTGGACACGAGATGGGTTTCCTGAATATAGCACACCAATGGGTCTTGACTTTTTATCTTATTTGCCAGTCTGTGTCTTTTGATTTGGGTATTTAGCCCATTTATATTTAAGGTTAATATTGTTATGTGTGAATTTGATCCTGCCATTTTGATTCTAGCTGGCTGTTTTGCCCATTAGTTGATGCAGTTTCTTCAAAGTGTCAATGGTCTTTACAGTTTGGTATGCTTTGCAGTGACGAGTACTGGTTGTTCCTTTTTATGTTTAGCGCTTCCTTCAGGAGCTCATATGGCAGGCTTGGTGGTGATGAAATCTCTCAGCAGTTGCTTGTCCATAAAGGATTTTATTTCTCCTTCACTTATGAAGCTTAGTTTGGTTGGATATGAAATTCTGGGTTGAATTTTCTTTTAGGATGTTGAATATTGGCCCCCACTCTCTTCTGGCTTGTAGAGTTTCTGCTGAGAGATCTACTGTGAGTCTGATGGGCTTCTCTTTGTCAGTAACCTGACCTTTCTCTCTGGCTTTTTTTCCTTCATTTCAACTCTAGTGAATCTGACAATCATATGCCTTGGAGTTGCTCTTCTCAAGGAATACCTTTGTGGTGTTGTCCATATTTCCTGTATTTGAATGTTGGTCTGCCTTGCTAGGTTGGGGAAGTTCTCCTGGATAATATCCTGAAGAGTGTTTTCCAATTTGGTTTCATTCTCCCCATCACTTTCAGGTACAGCAATAAAATGTAGATTTGGTCTTTTCACATAATCACATATTTCTTGGAGGCTTTGTTCATTTCTTTTCACTCTTTTTTCTCTAATCTTGCCTTCTCACTTCCTTGAGTTGATCTTCAAGCTCTGATATCCTTCCTTCTGCTTGATCGATTCAGCTATTGAAATTTGTATATGCTTCACAAAGTCCTCGTGCTGTTTTTCAGCTCCATCATGTCATTTATGTTCTTCACACTCTGGTTATTCTCATTAGCGTTTTGTCTAACCTTTTATCAAGGTTCTTACTTTCCTTGCATTGGGTTAGAACATGCTCCTTTAGGTCGGAGAAGTTTGTTATCACCTACCTTCTGAATCCTGCTCCTGTCAATTCATCACACTCATTCCCCACTCAGTTTTGTTCCCTTGCTAGTGAGGGGTTGAGGTCCTTTGGAGGAGAAGAGGCATTCTGGCTTTTGGCTATTTCAGCCCTTTTGTGCTGCTTCCTTCCCATCTTCATGGATTTATCTCCTTTGGTCTTTTAAGTTGGTGACTTTTGGGTGGGGTTTCTGAGTGGACATCCTTTCTGTTTATGTGGAAGCTATTTGTTTCTGTTTGATAGTTTTCCTTCTAACAGTCAGGTCCCTCTGCTGCAGGGCTGTTGGAGTTTGCTGGAGGTCCACTCCAGACCCCGCTTGCCTTGGATTCACCTGCAGAGGCTGCAGAACAGAAAAGATTGCTGCCTATTCCTTCCTGTGGTAGCTTTGTCCCCAAATGGTACCTGCCAGATGTCAGCCAGAGTTCTCCTGTATGAGATACATGTCTCCCAGTTAGGATACATGGGGGATTAGAGAGCCACTTGAGGACCTTGAGTGATCTGCTGCCTTGGCCTCCCAAAGTGCTAGGATTACAGGCATGAGCCATTGTGCGTGGCCTTGAACTTCATGTAATTAATATGTGATAAGGTATACACATGGTCTGTTGGAGCAGGGAAAGGGGGGCACCCTCTGATGGAGCATAGGAGGAAAATGAATGGGAAAATCATTAAGAAAATTATTATGCCTCATTTGTCTATATTCCTGTTATAAAATAGCATGTCTCATTCATGAGCACTTTCTGTGGGTAACATGTGTTGAGCACACCCATTAACTCATTTCACTCTTATTACAGCTGTGTGAGATAGAATGGCATAGATACTATCATGATCAGCAATTTAGAGATGGAAAACAGAGAAACTGAGTGTGATACACAGATTGTCCTTGGGCCTAAAGATATAAAAGCAGAAAAATTCTGGCTATTTTCTGTGTGCCTAGTACTGTCCTAGGATTCACGACTTACATACCCAACTCTCTTTTTCCCCAGTGTATTTCATGTCACCCACCAATGACTGAGGCATGCTCTTAACCACTATGCTACACTGCCTCAGTCATTGGTGGGTGACATGAAATACATTAGGCCCAAAGACAATCTCTGTATCACTCTCAGAAGCGGAAATGAAATTCATAGCTGCTAATCCTCCACTGCAATATGTTCACACATAAAACCTAGATTTTTTTTTTTGTATTGTCATACATGGCTTTCCTTGATTAGAATTTGGACATTTGTTTGTATAATGGGGAACAACCTCTCAAATAAGAAAGAAAGAATACCATAACACTTGCTTCTGTATTAAATAAGCCCAGAAATGAGAATTTGCCATCACTTTCCCCGTTTTTATTAGGAAAAGTATCTATCTTGCTTTTCTCAGTGTAGATGTTGAAGCAGTTGGGCCAGCCCATGGATTCCCTCATCATCTGTGCACATATAACCAAGGTAAGGCTGCGTCCAACTGTCCTTGTAGGGTTCCTCTCGCTGTTTGCATGAAAGAAAAGCTTGAAATAAAATTTACTCTTTGCTCTCAGCAAGAACTAATACTTATCAAATGCCCTGGTCAAACACAATAAAATCATACTGTGTAAGGAAATTGCTTTTGTAATTGATTTACTAGTTTTCATAGAGGAAAAAGCATTTCGGTAGCATTTTCATTAAACTGCTTGTCTACAATGACTAAAAAAAAAAAATCTAGTTTTCAGTTTTTAAAGACCCAGTATCTCTGTTGTTTGAATTTTTTTTAACAAAAAGTTATCGAATAAGGAAAAATACTAAACCTAATGGTGCACTGTATGGTAAATATAAAATCTAGATGTGTGCTTCCTTATAGAGAAGCGTAGAATTAGACATTTTTATAGGAATGCTTTTGTTATTGCTGTCTTAGGTTGGAAGGCAGGAAAATAAAGGGATAGAGTAGTAGCCTGGCTTTGTTCACACACACACACACACACACACACACACACACACACACACACACAAACTTAACCTACTCCCCTGAGCCTCAAAGCAGGACCCACCAAACAAAAATAAACTCAACTGCAAAGTTCCTGCTCCCTAGGACTTTGCATGTCACTCTAGGCCCTGCAATAAGTATATAACTGCCAAAAGAAAGCTTTTATCATTTAAAATGCACTTGGTTCAAAAGTGTATTAACTTGATTAAGTTAACAAACTGCATCCAAGTTTCCTTATGGTGAAATTACTTGATACAAAACCAAACCACTGCACCATTGACTAAAAATAGGTATTTAGCTATTTCCACATTAAACTGTGAGCTCTATAAAGACAAGGTCTCCGTGTATTTCACCCGGTCCAAGCCCACAATCAATGTATGACTTTTAAATAAACACATGGATTTTAATTTCTCATTGAATCAAACAAAAAATGTCTTTGAATGGATGTCACAGTGATACCTTTCATCATTAACTTTTTATAGTAGAAAACTCCTTTCCAAGCTTCTACTTTTTCTCCTATTTTGGGGACACATCAAAAGAAGAGAAAGAGCTTTGGGAGCCAAGACAAAAAAAAAAAATCAGAGTAGTAGGAAAGAATGCTAGAGGAAATGAAAAATGCCACCTGAGACAATCAGATCAAAATCCTGAGCTCCAAATGGCAATTTTTGCTTGCCTGTAAATACACATAGTTATACTGTTGGTTGAACAATGGTTATATTTTGTGTGGATTTTAAGAAAGTATGCAAAGTGAAAAATATTTTTTGGACAAATGAGTAGTCCAGGAAACCCACTTATCATGCTGACACAAGTTGAGAGCATTCATTTATCCAACAAATATTTACTAAAACTTGCTATTTGCTAACCACTGTGCTTGGTGCTATGGATTCAAATATGAACATAAAATGTATATCTGAGATGTTTTGGGGTCATGGATAAATCTGACAATCTATTATACAGACCCTCTCCCCGAGGGATTGGACATTTAAACATGTACATGTTGTGCATACAGAGATGTTGTAGATCCTCAAAAAATCTTACAGCTGGATATTGTTAAATTAACTGGAATATTAATTGTTAAATAATGGAAGCTGTAGGATTTCTATATATGTGTGTGTGTATATATGTATGTGTTTGTGTGTTTGTGTGTGTGTATGTATACATATGTGTATATATTATATATACATACACACACAAACACATACATATATATATACAGAAATACATATTTGCATGTCACTCCAGGTCCCAAATTTGCATGTCACTCCAGGTCCCAAAATAAGCCCATAACTGCCAAAATATAGCTTTAATCATTTAAAATGCACTTAGTTCAAAAGAGATCAAGGTAACAAACTGTATTCAAGTTTTCTTTCAGTGAAATTACTTGACATAAAACCAACTCAAATATATATATATATATTTATTTAAATCCTACAGCTTCCACTGCCTTCTGCCCAGGCAGTGATCTACATGCTGCTATGTTTCCTCTCTTTGCATTTCAATTAAATTCAGATTATTTTCTGGACAGAAATATCTTGATTAGAATATGCTGGAAAAGGAAGTCTGCAAAGGCAGGGAAGACAGCAGGTGATCTCACTCAAACCCTTCCCAATTTTAGAGAACTTCCTGAAGTAGCTCACAGAAATTAGTAAATCATTTTAACATGGTATTTAGAAACTTTCCCTAACCTGATTAATAACTTATGGCACTTTTCTATTTAAAAGGTTTTACTCACTTAAAAACACTTTTGCATTTTCAATGTATAAATAACCAGCCAGATATGATGCAGAATTTTCAGGAAAAAATCAAGTCAAGGTGTCCAATTCCACAGCAAAAGAGAATGCTAGGTTGACATTTAAAGTACCTGTTTGCACAAAAGTCACTTTAAAAAAAATCAGTTATCCTGCTCTCACTCGCTTTATCTATTATAATTTATGGATTACTGGAATTCATAATTGAATAATATGTAGATGTCACCTGTGGGTGCTAAACCAATTCCCCTACTTAGAATTGCCTGTCTAAGTAAGAATGACACCAACTTTAGTATTTTCTCTCTGATTAGAGACACTATAGATTTGCAGTCGCCTCCATGTAATATAAATCAATAAAGAATAATTTTCCAGGCAGTAAATCAATTGTCAGTTCACAGACCCTAATACCCTTGTGCAGGATTTATTGAAAAAATGAATGGCAGTCTTGTTAGGAGATGTACAGCATGCTTTATAGGGACATAATAGCGTAAACCCCAAACTATTACCTTCACTGCAGTGAAGAATACAACAGGAATAACCCTTTCATTTCCATAGAAAGCAAACTCAAATAGATTTTTCAATTACAAAATGAAAAATTTTAAAGATAAAAATCTCTATACTGGGAAGATATATCAGTCTTGAAGTCACCATAACCCTTTTGCTGAGACTTTCTGTACCTTGGGTATGGTGGACCTATCAAATTAATATTCTATACCTTTGCCGTCCAACAGGCTATCTGCTAGCCACATAGGACTATTAAATATTTGCAATATGATTAGTCCAAATTGAGATATGCTATATGTGTAAAATAAACACTGGATTTCACCTAGTACATCACTAAGAATGTAAAATATCTAATTAATGAATTTTATATTGTTTGCTGAAATGGTAATAGGATATACAGAATTAAGCAAAATATATGGTTAAAATTAATTTCAACCATTTCTTTTTATCTTTGTTATAGGGCAACTAGATATTTTTGAAGTGCATATGGTGTTCACATAATCTTTCTATTGTCCATCATTTTTCTCCACCAGGCATTTTGAAAGAGAAGTCTTTGAACCCTGAAAAATAGGTCTCAGGGGATGGGAGTTGGGTAAACCCAGGGGCACACCAAATATACTTTCATGGGTAAGTCCTTAGGATTTTGGAAATAATGATGACAACCCAAAATATTGATAATTAATTTGGTAAATAGGTCAAGTGACTCACGCAACAATTTTATTATTGTCAGCCATGATGACCTAGCAAATCCTCAGCAGACCAGATCGTTAAGTAAAAGAATAGACAAAAATAAAACTGTGCTTTTTAGAAGGGAACAATATGTGGATCCTCTGAAGAGGTGGGAAAAGGATTATAGCTGGATGTTCACTGGGGGCGGAGGGAGAGGCTTCCACAGGCCCTATGATAAACACAATTAAAGTACTAGACAAATAAAACCAGAGAACCAGAAAGAAGAAAAATGCCAAATCTGCTAATGGCTACATAACCAGATTTCAGCTGATGAGAGATGCATGGAAGATTACGCCAAGAGAAATCTGATCAATACTCTACAAAAATATTTTTAATTTGTTCGTGTCAAAACATACCTTTGATTTAATACCTACAGTCTTATTTATTATTGTATGCCCATAATCTTGCACAGGACCTGACTCTAGAAAAACACTCAATAAGTACTTGTTGGATAAATAAAATGATTAAATGGAAAGAAAAATAAACAATGCATGGTGCAAATTTTTCCACTGCACAGAACTAGAAATATCCATGGAGTACAGAGATTGGAACTCTAGACAATGAAGGAGGAAATATTGAGAAGAGTTGATTTTTAGATGGAAGAATAAGAAAAAAATAAAATGCAAAATAACATTAGAGAATCCTAAATCAGAGGAAGGTAAACAAAGATTATAAAATGCAAAGAGTATTAGCATCTAGGCTAATTTTTATAATTCTCTTGCTGGGTAAAGTAAGTCAAAGCTTTCTGAATCTCAAATTTTAAAGTTCTGTAAAAGGCTTTGAAACGAATTATAAAACTTTAGCAGTTGTAATGTCAGTGATACAGGAGAAATCAAAGAATGCAACAATCCCAAAATCCTCAGGAAGTCCTTTAACAGATTTAATATCAAGAAGAAAAAGCATGTACATTTCAGTGCTTGTGTCAACCAGGGATGATTTTTCACCCCAAGGGATGTTTGGCAAAGTCTTGAGACTTTTTGTTGTTGTTGTTATCACAACTAAGAGATGCTACTGACATCTACTGAGTAAAACCAGATATGCTGCAAAGCACAGAACAGCCTACCTCCCCCAAATAATTACCGAGCACAAATGTTAACAGAGCAAGTCTGAGAAATGATGATCTATAATGATACAGTAGTATTTACAGAAGCCAATGATGGCAAGACAAGAATATGCCAAAAATTACAGAGCATTCTGCTGATAAGACAAAAGAATGGTTTGTAAAGACAAGCTTAAAAGAATGAAATAATATCTAAATTCATTATTGGTCCCCGGTTTTTCTTTAAATAGCACTTCAGAAGTTTTGCTAGAATTCTTAAGAAATCATCATCTCTAAGAAAATGAGAAAAATAATTTAAATTTATATGGGAGATGTATGTGCATTTTATGCAGAGGAAGTAAAAAATTATGCTTTATTCTATTAGGAATAAAAAGACTTGTAATAAATTTAGCCTGGGTTCATTTCTTTATGCTTAATAAAGCCACACACAGCATCTGAAGAGAAAGTAGATAGAAAACGTACCCATTAAAATATTTACCCTCCCAAGTAACCTAAAGTGGTAAGAAATATAGGCTTAATTATCTTCTCAGATTTTCAGCTACCACCTGAATTTGTAGTCCTACTATACTTAAATAATAGAGAACAAGTTTAATACTAAATTTAAGTCTACTACTTTAAAAATACTTTCCTTGAGCTGCAAACTATAATCATATATTCTATATCACTATGAGTTTTAGTACATTAATACGATATAAATTATGCTTTAAAGATATATTCATGATTTATAATAATTGCAACTCTCAGAAACTAATAGCCAGAAGCACTTGACTTTTACCATCAAATATTCTCACTCAAATCCAGTTAAAATACTGTCTGAATCAGCGTAAGAGCTTCTATAGCGGGATTTTAGAAACAATCATCATTTTTTAAAGAACTCTGCTGTTATGTTAATACTTAATAGCTCGATGTGCTATTCTTCCCAGGTAACATATTTTTATTTTGATAAAAGTCTATTAAGAATATGCTTTAATAGAATTTTACTGGTGACATTTTCAAGGGCACAAAGGTAGAAACCATCTGTGTATATGAGTGGGTGGGAGGGAAGATGTGGCTGAAGGGTAGGTAAATGTTTAGAATTTCTGACCATATTCGTTTGCTGAGGACTCTACTACAAAGTATCAAAAATGGTGTGGCTTAAAACAGCAGAAATGTATTGTTTCATAGTTATGAAGGCTAACAGCCTAAAATCAAGGTGTCAACAGGGTTGGTTCCTTCTGTCCCATGCCTCTATCCTAGCTTCTAGTGGTTTCTGGCAATCCCTGCCGTTACTATATGTGACAACATGTGACTGCAATATCTGCCTCTGTCTTGATACAGCTCTCTGTGTTGCTAGCTCTTCTTTGTTTATTGACCTCCCTGTTTCTTCTGTTAAAAGAACACAAGACATGAACTTAGGGCCCACCTAAATTCTGGGATGATTTCATTTCTAGAACTTTAATTAATTCCATCCACAAATACCCTATTTCCAAATCCAATCACATTCTGAGGTTCTAGGTGGACATTAGTTTGGAAGGGAGACATTATTTCATCTCACTACAGTCACCATGTCTTACTTGTGATCAACTATTTTGTTTAAATAAAGGTGTGACTCTGTCTGTGTATCCCTCTCTCATTTTTCTTATGGCACCAAGCCTGAAATTCAATGTGGATTACCCTTCTCAAGGACCCATGATGTCATCTATAAAATGGCATAAGCACCAACAGACGTCAATGAAAGAACTCAAAGTGATTGGAAATAAAGTGGTCAATATACCAGTTTGGGGCTTGTAAAAAAACAGGTTGGGTATATTAGATAAGTGATTTAACTTCTCAATGTCTGTGTTATGAGGAAGATTAAATGATATGATGCAGTTGGAGTTTAATCCTAGCTCTTCCACTGCATAGCTGTTTGACCTTAGACAAATTACTTGGTTTCCTTTATCTCATATTCTTTATGGGTAAAATCATAATAATATAGATTTTAATAATAAGATTAAAATCCTGCATATGAATATGCCTACCACTGTGGATCTATCTGATGGTTAGCCAGATAACAAATTCTATTTTGCCAGCATAATGCAGTTTATTTATTATGTGAATTTGAATTACTTTAGGCAGAGCAGGCATTCTCTTCAATTTGCCATAGGCTCCACTCTCCAGTTGTCTGAAACTGGGTTTATCTGTACTGAGAGGCCTTTGAGTTTGTCTACAATGTAAACATATAGCAAAAATTCGGTAAAGAAGTAACATCAGAGGCTACCTGTCCCAATACTAACTGTCCTGTTCAGAAAGAGGGAATTCACCACCTATAGTAAAGCTCACTCCATTTTTTTAAGATAAACCCATTTTCTGGTAAATTCTTCCTTCTGTTCCTTAACTTTTATTCATTGACCTTAGTTTCTACCCCTGAGACAATATTAATGAAATCAATTTTCATTAATATTGCCTTTTATTTACATAAACAAATCTGTTGTGACTCTTTAATACATGAGATGTACATGACAGCATTAAAAAGCATGATTGTAAATTACAATTAGTATACATCATGAAGTCATTCATCTCAATGTTGTCAATTGCCCAAGGAGTTTGCCATTCCATGAAATAATTATATTCCAAGCTAATAAGTAATCAGCCATCCTTTACATTTTTGACTTTGTAGAATACAATGGAAAACTCCAGTTAGTCACTCCCAATGTTTATAGGAAAAAAAGGAAAGAAATATACCTATGTATGAACATTTTCAAACAAGAGCCTTTCTTTATTCAGTTTTTTGGGGGACAAAGACCATAGAATCGGAAAAATTGACAATTTTCTTTCATATAGCAATAACTTTTAAACTACTCAACTTTCAGACTTAACAATAAGATGTAGTAAGCCTTTTCCTCAAATCCTAAGCTACCTCTCCAGTTTCAGGATTTTTAAAGTTTGGGTTACAGTGAAAATGTTAACGTGAAGCTACTGATCAATGGTCAGATGTCAGCAGTCTGGAGAATTTGACAGAAACTCTGGATCAGCCCTGGTAATCCTGGTATTCCTGATATTTAGAATGCATAAGAAATACCAATCACCTTGAACAGTACTTCTCATGCTAATATTGTAATTACCAAGTCATCAGATGTCATTATAGCCTTCTGAATGGCTCTAGGAATTCTATGGGGTCTAGAATGCTGAGATACTTATCTTGCTGATGGCAAAATATACTGTCACGAAGCCGTTCATTAACCCTATAGAAACTAATTCCCTTGAGAGATATGGCAATCCAAAGTGCCCTATGCAGTAACTCTTGGTGATGGCAAAGACAAGAACGCCATAGCTAGTAATTTTCAAAGTATTCCTTGTTTACATTTCTATCCATTTCCCTCACTCTGACCATATGCTAACCTCCATCAAGTAATCCTTTGATTAATAAAATAGTTGCATTTAAAATTTTCTATTACAAAAGTCTACGAAGTCACTTGAATGATCCTAATTTATCAATTACAAATTTAGAAAAAAGACTATGATATGCCAAAGAGGTTTTGAAATTAACATTTTCAAAGACCTACATAAAAAACTAAATGTGCATTGTAGACAAATACAGCAAAGCAATAAAAGAAAAAGATAAAAATCACTAGTAACTGATCCTGACCATCAGAAATAACAGGTGGTAAAATCTGGATTTTTCCATAGACTTTTTCAGACATCTGAAGACTTACAATAATGGAAAGTAATATGATTATCAACTATATGCCATGGCTACAGTTTCCATTTAGGTGAAGACCTTATCTACTACCATTTTATCCAGCTGTACATTCTATGATATCAGCCTACAGAACTTCTCCTATATTGGTGAAAAATGATCTACTCTCAAAACTTTCTGTTGCTGTTACCATGCAATTCCTGCTATGTGAATATTTACAATAATTAGCCTAAATTATAATCCTCACATTTTATTGTATGCAATAACTAAAGTCATATTACTCAGGCTATAAATTAAGAAGTCTAGTTCAGTGAAAAGGAATTTGCTACAACCTAATGTTTGATACTTAATACATTATTTAGTTTTTCATAAGAGACTTTTATTTGGCAAATACAGACAAGTTAGGCAAATAGAATAAACATATTTCAGGGATTTTAAAACATTAATAAACACAAAGTCATAGTAATATTTCTTAAGGAAACCAAAAGATGCATTTAATTAAAATTATTTCCCATTTTCAATATGCGATGAGCTGTAAAAGTACCAAAGGTCAAAGTAAAACATTAAAACAAATTGACTTTTTAAGCCATGGTAATGGTACTTAGGTATTAGAGGCATTTTTTAAAATGTATCTTACAGTTCAAAAATTGTAGACCACAATACAAAGAGAAGATGAATTAAGCCTAACAATGGCATTAAATAGTATTTAATAAATATCAACATTGGAAATGTGACAGTAGGATGATCAAGAGAGTGAGCCCCATGATCAAGGTAGCAGGCTCGGATGGGACAACACAGGTTAACAGTGCAAGTTGAGGGATCTCCTGTAATGAGCATGGCCTATGAACTTGAAGTGCAGTTACATTTTACTCATTTTCTACATTCCTGTTTCCTTCAGGCAGCCTTTTAAGTAAGTCTTATGGGAATACAGACAGAGGCTACTAAACCTGAATGTAGCAAATAATACAAGAGATAACAAGGCCAGGCATGGTGGCTCACACCTATACTCCCAACACTTTGGGAGGCCGAAGCAGGAGGATCACCTGAGGTCAGGAGTTCCAGACCAGCCTGGCCAACCTGGTGAAATCCCCTCTCTACTAAAAATATGAAATTTAGCTGGGCATGGTGGCGCATATCTGTAATCCCAGCTACATGGGAGGTAGGGTCAAGAGAATTGCTTGAACCCAAGGGGTGGAGGTTGCAGTGAGCTGAGACTGCACCACTGCACTCCAGCCTAGGCAATACAGTGAGACTGTCTCAAAAAAAAAAAAAAAAAAAAAAAAAGAGAGCGAGAGAGAGAGAGAGAAAGAATGGCAGCTAAATAGAGGACACCTCTCATTACCAGGATAAATGATGGAGAAGTCCAGAGTAGCAACGCTGAGCTAGAAGTAAAAAGTGACGACCAGGAAAATGAAAAGAAAAAAAAGGGGGAATCACAGTAAAGCAGGATTATACTAGCAGTAGGCTAGAGAAGTATGCACCACAAGTCTGAGCTAATATACAGAGCTGTACAAAGTAGCCAGACTTTTTGGTATCAAGGAAAATGTAAAGACTATGTGTTTCTGTATTAGCATTATACTGCTGTGTACAAATAACCATCAACTTAATAGTTTAAAACAAGATCCATTTGTCATACTACAGTTATGTAGGTCAGCTGAGAACTCAGCAGTGGGTTTCATTATACCAAAATGAAGGTGTCAGCTGGACTGAGCTCTTGTGTGGAAGCATTGGGGAAGAGTCACTTCCAAGTGTATTCAGAGTATTGGCAGAATCCACTTCATTTTGGCTTTAGGTGAGTCGACCCTATTTCCTTGCTGAATGTCAACTGGGAGCTTCCTTCTGTTATTACATGCCACCAGCATTCCTTCTCGGATATTTTAGAAGATGAGTTTAAATGATACAACAAATCCTACCTATGCCTGGAATCTCTCACAGCTGGAACATCATCTTCTGCTGTTGTTTAGCAAAAACTATTGCTTTCCAAGGGTTCATGGAATTAATTAAGTCTATTTGAATAATCCAGGTTAATCTCCCCATCTTCAAATCAGTTGATTGGTAACTTTAATTACATTAGCAAAATATGCTTTTCAAATGTAATGCAACATATTCACATGCTTAATATCCTATCATATTTACAGTCTTGGGAATTAGGGTGATGAATGTTGGGAGCTCATTTTTAAACTTCTGCCTTTCACAGCCTCCACAGTAACAGGGACTAGATTTGCCCTGCTGCCTAAATTAGCCAAATTGATGGACAAAATATGAAATGATTTTCAAGGCACTGGACATCTGAAAACAAAGAACAATAATCTCTGAGAGAGAAAATAAAGTGAGTCCTACAACTTTCCCAATGTATACAGCCTTGAAAGAATTTCCAGGCCACTGCTCAGAGAGGCCCCACTCTTACGTCACTCTTCAAGATAAGAAGATGATGCTAAGCTTCCAAGGGGTCCAGAAAAGTAGAACTTGAATGTCACAGTACCAAGGAAGAAAAAGCTGCACAAATTGCAAACTCCAAAGATATGCAGATGGTTCTCAAATATTCAGCAGAGTGCTGATCATCACATGAACATGAGGAAACTACCTGAGGCCAAGGAAAAAGAACAATACAAAGGCAAAAGGTGTTAAGTCATCACATAGGACCAGGAATGATGCAGACTCTCACCAGCCTGACTTAAAAGCATCATAATTATGGGAAACCAGATAGAGTGATCAGAAATATCTAGACTGACTAGCAGAGAGTAATTAGAGTAATTAGTCTTAGATTAACATTGCCTCACTCTCAACAATGTCTTTAAAGAAAGGCACAAAAGGATCACCCCATTTGCCAATAATTTAATTACATCCCAGAAAGTAAACTTAATAACATTTACAGAAATAAGAAATTATCCAGCCCCTAGTGAGATAAAATTCATAATGTCTGCCATTTTATTAAAAATTACCAGATATACAAAAACTAAACCAAAATTGACATGGATGTTAGAATACAAGCAAGAATATTTGAATAAAAATTATAAGTTAACAGCAGAAAACATGTTACAGAAGAAAATACTGAAATTGACACATATCATTATAATCTAACTGAAATGAAACATAAGGAAAGAAAAGAATAATAATGTAAGAATTGATGTGAAAATACTCAATAAAATACTGGCAAACCGAATCCAACAGCATGTCAAAAAGCTTATCCATCACGATGAAGTCAGCTTCATCCCTGGAAAGCAAGGCCAGTTCAATATCTGCAAATCTATAAACGTATTCCATCACATAAATAGAACCAAAGGAAAAACCATGATTATCTCAATAGATGCAGAGGAGGCCTTCAACAAAATTTAACAGCCCTTTATGCTAAAAACTCTTAATAAACTGGGTATTGATAGACTGTATCTCAAAATAATAAGAGATATTTATGACAAACCCACAGCCAATATCATACTGAATGGGCAAAAACTGGAAACATTCCCTTTGAAAACTGGCACTAGACAAGGATGCCCTCTCTCACCACTCCTATTCAACACAGTATTGGAAGTTCTGGCCAGGGCAATCAGGTAAGACAAAGAAATATAGGTATTCAATTAAAAAAAGAGGAAGTCAAAATGTCTTTATTTGCAGATGACATGATTGTAGATTTAGAAGACCCCATCATCTCAGCCCAAAAATCTCCTTATGCAACTTCAGCAAAGTCTCAAAATACAAAATCGATGTGCAAAAATCACAAGCATTCCTATACACTAGTAATTGACAGAGTCAAATCATGAGTGAACTCCCATTCACAATTGCTACAAAGAGAATAAAATTCCTAGGAATACAACTAAAAGGGATGTGAAGGACCTCTTCAAGGAGAACTACAAACCACTACTCAAGGAAATAAGAGATGACACAAACAGATGGAAAAACATTCCATACTCATGGTTAGGAAGAATCAATATCATGAAAATGGCCACACTGCCCAAAGTAATTTATAGATTAAATGCTATCCCCATCAATCTACCGATGACTTTCTTCACATAATTGGAAAAAACCACCTTAAACTTCATATGGAACCAATAAAGAGCCTGCATAGCCAAGACAATCCCAAGCAAAAAAAATAAAAGCAGGAGGCATCATGCTACCTGACTCCAAGCTATACTACAAGGCTACAGTAATCAAAACAGCATGGTACTGGTACCAAAACAAAGATATAGAACAATGGAACAAAACAGAGACCTCAGAAACAATGCCACACATCTACAACCATCTGATCTTTGACAAACCTGACAAAAACAAGCAAGGGGGAAAGGATTCCCTATTTAATAAATGTTGTTGGGAAAACTGGCTAGCCATGTGCAGAAAGCTGAAACTGGTTCCCTTCCTTACACCTTATACAAAAAATAACTCCAGACAGATTAGAGGTTTAAACATAAGACCTAACACCACAAAAACCCTAGAAGAACACCTAGGCAATACCATTCAGGACACAGGCATGGGCAATGCCTTCATGACTACAACACCAAAAGCAATGGCAACAAAAGCCAAAATAGACAAATGGGATCTAACGAAACTCCAGAGCTTCTGAATAGCAAAAGAAATTATCATTAGAGTGAATTAGCAACCAACAGAATGTAAAAAAATGTTTGCAATCTACAGATCTGACAAAGGGCTAATATTCAGAATCTACAAAGAAACAAAAAAAATCAAAAGGTGGGCAAAGGATATAAACAGACACTTCTCAAAAAAAGACATTCATGCAGCCAATGAACATATTTTTAAAAAGCTCATCATCACTGGTCATTAGAGAAATGCAAATCAAAACCACATTGAGATACGATTTCATGCCAACTAGAAAGGTGATCATTAAAAAATCAGGAGACAACAGATGCTGGAGAAGACGTGGAGAAATAGAAACACTTTTACACTGTTGGTGGGAGTATGAGTTAGTTCAACCTTTGTAAAAGACGGTGTGGCAATTCCTCAAGGATCTAGAAATAGAAATGCCATTTGACCCAGCAATCCCATTACTGGGTATATACCTAAAAGACTATAAATCAATCTATTATAAAGACACATAGACACAAAACGTTCATTGCGGCACTGTTCACAATAGCAAAGACTTGGAACCAACCCAAATGCCCATCAATGATAGACTGGATAAAGAAAATGTGGCACATATACACCATGGAATACTATGCAGCCATAAAGAAGGATGAGTTCATGTCCTTTGCAGGGACTTGGATAAAGCTAGAAACCATCATTCTCAGCAAACTGACACAAGAACAGGAAACCAAGCACCACATGTTCTCAGTCATAAGTGGGTGTTGAACAATGAGAGCATATGGACACAGAGAGGCAAACATCACACACCACGGCCTATCAGGGTATGGAGGACTAGAGGAGGGATAGTAGGAGTCGGGGGGTTGGGGAGGGATAGCATTAGGAGAAATACCTAATGTAGATGATGGTGTGATGCATGCAGCAAACCACCATGGCACATATATACCTATGTAACAAACCTGCACATTCTACACATGTACCCCAGAACCTAATTAAAAAAAAAAAAAAAAAAAAAAAAAGAACAGAGCATCAGTGAGTCATAGAATAACTTTAAGCATAAAAGTAACTGGAGTCCCCAAAATGGGGAGAAAAAAATATATTTGAACCAATAATAAACAAAAATATTCTAAAATTTAATGAAAAAATATAAACTGGGCTGGTGGCTCATGCCTGTTATCCCAGCACTTTGGAAGGCCAAGGTGGCTGGATTACTTGGGCGCAGGAATTCAACACAAGCCTCAGCAACATGGAGAAACCCCGTCTCTACAAAAATACAAGAAATTAGGCAGGTGTGGTGCCACATGCCTATAGTCCCAGCTACCCAGGAGGCTGAGGTGGGAGGAACACCTGAGCTTGGAGAGGTCAAGGCCACAGTGAGCCACGATTGTGCCACTGTACTCCAGCTTGGGTGACAGAGTGAGACCCCATCTCAAAACAAAACCAAAAAAACAAATAAATATATATATATATATATATATATATGTGTATATATATATATACACACACATACACACACACACACACACACACACACACACACACATATAATCCCTCAGCTCCAAGAAGCTCAACGAGCACCAAGCCCAAAAAATATTTTTAAAACTACATTAGGGAACACAATAACGAATATTTTAAAAATCATGATAGAGATAAAATCATAATAGCAATTAGAGAAAAAAGACATTTTATATATAAAGAAACAAGTAAGAATAACAGCAGACTGCTCATCAGAAACAATCAACATAAGCAAGAAAACAGTGAAGTAAAAACTTTAAATACTGAAGTAAGGAAAAACTAAAACTCTTTACTTAGAATTCTATACCCAGCAAAAATACGTTTCAGAAATAACATTAAAGATGTTCTCAGACATACAGTAGTTGAAATAATTAATCATCAGTAAATTTGAACTAGAAGAAATGTTGAAAAAAATTATTCAGCTAGAAACATTGGTAAGTGCTATCAGATAAAAATATAGATCTATAGAATTTAAAACACCATACATTTTAACTATCTACAAAAATAAAATTTTTATTATTACTGAAATCTACATAAAAGATAATTGATTGCTTAAACAAAAATAAATAATCAATGTAATGTGGGATTCATAGCATACTTAGAAGTATGACAATATTACAAAGGTACAGAGTAAGAAAATGAAAATTCCCTATTATAAATTTCCTGGGTTTCTATACAACATGTGAAATAATACACTATCACTTGAGGGTAGAATGTGATAAATCAAAAACATATGCCATAAATCCTAAAACAATCTTTAAAATAACAGCAGAAATAAAACCATGAAAATGTGAAAAGACAACCTACACAACTAAAGAAAATATTTGACTATTACGGATCTAATAAGAGACTTGTGTTAGAATATATAAAGAATTTTTATATTGCAACAATAAAAAGACTAAAACCAAATGTAAAAGTATGCAAACAATTCGAATAGCCATCTATTTAAAACTGATATACAAATGGCCAATATACATATCCAAAGATGCTAGACACCATTAACCACTAGGAAAATGCAAATCAAAACTACAGTGAGATAACACTTTACACCTACTTATAACAGACAATAAATAACAAATGTTGGTGAATTGGAACTATTATACATCACTTGTGGAAAAGTAAAATGGTGTGGCCACTAGAGAAAACTGTGTTTCCCAAAAAGTGAAACAGAGTTAAAATATAACCCAGCAATTTCACTCATAGGTAAATACTCAAAAGAAATAAAAACACATGATATAAATGTCCATAAGCAGCATTACTCATAATAGTAAAAAATGAAAACAACCCAAATACTCATCGAATGATGAACAGTTAAATAAAACATAGCAGATCCATACAATGAAATATTTTTCAACCACATGAATGAATAAAGCACTCATGTATGCTACAACATGAAAACAGTATTCTAAGTGAAATGAGCCAGTCACAAAACATCACATATTTCATTATTCTATCTATATGAAATAACCAGAACAGGCAAGTCTCCAAGACAGAAAGTAGATTAGCGATTGCTTAAGGCATCAAAATCACGAAGGTAATTCAGTAGAGAAAGGTTCCATCTTTTTTACAAATAATGCTAAAACACCTATGCCAATGAAATAAACTTTAAATCATACTTTATACCAT
Source organism: Saimiri boliviensis (assembly GCF_048565385.1). NCBI lineage: Eukaryota > Metazoa > Chordata > Mammalia > Primates > Cebidae > Saimiri > Saimiri boliviensis. The sequence continues at coordinate 19,328,433 of NC_133468.1, forward strand.
ATATTAAATCTGTGCCGAATGGAAAATAAGCCTAAATGCAATACCTGAAACCACAAAACTTCTAAAAGGAAAACAAGAAAATATTTGTAACTTTGAGGGAAGCAAAGTTTTTTTTTAATAGAATATATTTTATAATTTTGAAAATTTTAAGAATTTAAAAAATAAATTAGACATCATTTTATTTAATTGTTCTTCTTTTCAAACATTAAAAAATAAGGCAAGTGACAAACTCAGAGAAAACAGTAAAAAAACATATCAGATAAAGGACTTGTAGCCAGAGTATATCACTTACAATTCAGTAAGAAGAAAAACAAACAAACAAATTACAATATATTTGAACAGATAGTCACAAAAACACGTAACTGTCCGAAAAACACAGAAAAAGTTACTCAACCCTGTTAGTCACTGGGAAAACATGAATTAAAATTATAATGCAAGGTATCTATATACACATTAGAATAGCCCAAATTTTAAGGGTCATAATGCCAAGTGTAGACAAGAATGTGTAACAACTGGGATTTTCATCTACTGTAACTGGAAATGTAAAATAACACAACTTTGAAAAATGGCTTTCCAACATCTTATTATACAACCTAGTCCTTCCAGTCCTAGATATTTGTCTACAATAGACTAAAAGCATTTGTATATGTATTTTTAATATCCCTAAATTGGAAATAACACAAATATCCAGCAACTAGTAAACAGAAAAACTGTGGTATACACACACAATGGAATACTGCTCAGCAAAAAAAGTAGTGAACTAATGTTATATGCTATGATGTGGATGAATTTCAAAACAATGGTACTAAGTGATAGTAGCCAGACAAGAAAGTGTATTTTTCCATTTACATAAAGTTACAAAAAATAGAAATCTATAATGACAGAAAAGAGATGAGTGATTACCTTTGACAGCAGAGATGAGGAGGGGTGTTTGGAAGAATTACCAAAAAAATGAGGAAATTTTTGAGAATGATAGAAATTTTCATTATCTTGATTGTGGTGATAGCTTCACTGGTCCATACATATGTCAAAATATATCAAATTTTACACTGAAAACATGTGTAGTTTATTTTATGGACAAGTATAACTTAATAAACTGCTTTTAAAAAAATTAAAACAAAAGCAAAGAGAAATAAGCTTATATGGAAAGAGAATCAGAATAATTTTCACTTTTTTTGCTCAGATGTCAAGTGCATTTTTATACTTAATTTTAAAAATTACTCTATTTAAAGATCTGCTTCTTCCAATTAGGGCTTCATATGTTCAACTATATTAATAAAAGATGTACTTTTTAAAAATATCAACATCCATTTACACAACCTTACGATTATTTTATTCTTGGCTTCTTATTATTAGCATGTATTTCAAACACTTCATTGTTTCTAGTTACAATTCCAACTTATGTTCTGCATTTTTAAGATTTATTGAGTATTTTGTTTTGAGGTAATCTGAAGCATAAGCATCTAACATTTTGTAATACTTATTAAACTTTAAATAATTTAATTCACGTGTTTAAAATTGGCATGCAGTATGAAACTAGATCCTCATCCTTCACCTTATAAAAAAATCAACTAAATGGATCAAAGATTTACATCTAAGACCTGAAACCATAAAAACTTTAGAAGATAACATTGAAAAAACCCTCTAGACACTGGCTTAGGCAAATACTTCACGACCAAGAACCCAAAAGCAAAAACAACAAAACCAAAGATAAATAGATGAGACTTAATTAAACTAAAAAGCTTCTGCCCAGCAAAAACATAATAAGCAGAGTAAACAGATAACACACAGAGTGGGAGAAAAGCTTAGCAATCTATACATCCAACAAAGGACTAATAACCAGAATCAACAGAGAACTCAAACAAATCAGCAAGAAAAAAAAATACCATCAAAAAAGTGGAATTTTCACTGGGGCTAAGGACATGAATAGAAAATTTTCAAAAGACAATATATAAATGGCCAACAAACATATGAAAAAACACTCAACATTGCTATCAGGGAAATGCACATCAAAACCACCATACAATATTACCTCACTTCTGCAAAAATAACTATAATTAAAAAAATCAAGAAATAATAGATGCTAACATAGATGTGGTAAAAAGGAACTACTTTTACACTGCTGGCGGGAATGTAAACTAATACAATCACTATGAAAAACAGTATGAAGTTTCCTTAAAGAACTAAAAGTTGTGGGACGATCCAAGATGGCCAGATAGTAACAGCTCTGGATTGCCGTTCACAGTGAAAAGGTAGAGGGTGAGTGATCACCGCATTTCCAAACGAATTTTCACTGCCCGCGGACCAGGAGATTCCCAGGCAAAAAAGCACCATGAGTCTCCAGTGCAGCTGTTTCAGCCAGCGCAGCGAATCTCCATACAAAAACAGGCACTGTTTCAACTGGGGACTAGAATGCCTGGGATACAGAGCTGCCCATTCAACTGAAAAAAGGGGGGCTGAAACAGGGAGCCAGGTGATCTGGTTCAGCCAGTCCCACCCCCACAAAGACCAGCAATCTGAAATGCTCTGAATTCAGAGTTTCACAGAAAACACAGCTGGACCCCATACGGTCCAGCTCTGTGGAAGGAAGGGCATCCAAGATTACCAAGGCAGTCCACCACTATACCAAGGCAGTCTGCCATTACTGAGGCAGTCCACCATTACCAAGACAGTCCACCATTACCAAGGCAGTCTGCCATTACCGAGGCAGTTCACCATTACAGAGGCAGTCCGCCATTACTGAGGCAGTTCGCATTACAGAGACAGTCTGCCATTACTGAGGCACATTGCCATTACCCAGGCAGTTCTAACAATACCCTTATAAACAAAACGGCAAAAATGTTCACACAGCAGTTGGGCAGAGCCCACAGCAGCTAAGCAACACCTCTGCTGGCAGACTGTGACTAGGCTACCTCCTCACTTGGCAGAGCATCTCTGAAAAAAGTCAGGAGCATGACAGAAACTTATAAATAAAGCCCCACCTTCCAGAGACAGAGTACCTGGGAAAAAAAGGCGATTATGAGTTCCACTGCAGCAGACTTAAACGTACCGGCCCAGCAACTCTAAATGGAACAATGCAGCTAACAGCTCAGCACTTGAGCTCCTATAAGGGACAGACTGGCTCCTCAAGCAGCTCCCTGACCCCATATATCCAAAGAGACACCTCATAAAGGAGAGCTCAGGCTGACATCTGGCAAGTATCCTTCTAGGACAAAGATAACAGAAGAAGAAATTGGGAGCAACCCTTACTGTTCTACAGCCACTGCAGGTGATTCCAAGGCAAGCAGGGTCTGGAGTACACCTCCAGCAGTAATACAGCAGAGGGGCCTGACGGTTAGAAGAAAAACTAAAAAACAGAAAGAAATAACTTCATTATCAACAAAAAGGATATCCACTCAGAGACCCCATCTGAAAGTCACCAACTACAAAGACCACAAAGATTTGTAGATAAATCCACAAAGATGGGAAGAAACCAGCACAAAAAAGATGAAAACACCCAAAACCAGAACACGTCTCCTCTTCCAAGGGATCGCAACTCCTCACCAGCAAGGGAACAGAGCTGGATGGAGAATGAGTCTGATGAATTGACAGAAACAGGCTTCAGGAGGTGGGTAATAACAATCTTATCTGAGCTAAAAGAACATGTTCTAACCCAATGCAAAAAAACTAAGAACCTTGAAAAGAGGTTTGATGAAATGCTAATGAAAATAAACAGCTTTGAGAGGAATATAAATGACCTGTTGGAGCTGAAAAACACAACACAAGAACTTCTCAAAGCATACAAAGTTTCAATACCCAAATCGACCAAATAGAAGAAAGGATATCAGAAATTGAAGATCAACTCAATGAAATAAAATGACAACACAAGATTAGAGAAAAAAGAGTAAAATGAAATGAACAAAGCATCCAAGAACTATGGGATTATGTGAAAAGACATAATCTATGTTTGATAAGTGTACCTGAATGTGATGGAGAGAATGAATCCAATCTGGAAAACACTCTTCAGGATATTATCTAGGAGAACTTCCCCAACCTATCAAGGCAGGCCAATATTCAAGTCCAGGAAATACAGAGAACACCACAAAGATATTCCTCAAGAAGAGCAACCCCAAGGCATATAATTGTCAGATTTACCAGGGTTGAAATGAAGGAAAAAACACTAAGGGCAGCCAGAGAGAAAGGTCAGGTTACCCACAAAGGGAAGCCCACCAGACTCACAGCAGATCTCTCAGCAAAAATCCTACAAGCCAGAAGAGAGTGGGGTCCAACATTCAACATCCTTAAACAAAAGAACTTTGAACCTAGAATTTCATATTCAGCCAAATGAAGCTTCATAAGCAAAGGAGAAATAAATCCTTTACAAACAAGCAATTGCTCAGAGATTTCATCACCACCTGACATGCTTTACAAGTGCTCCTGAAAGAAGCACTAAACATAGAAAGGAACAACCAGTACCAGCCACTCCAAAAATGTAACAAACGGTAAAGAACATCGACACAATGAAGAAACTGCATCAACTAACAGGCAAAACAACTAGCTAGCATCAAAATGTCAGGATCTATTTCACACATATCAATATTAACCTTAAATGTAAATGGGCTAAATACCTCAATCAAAATACAAAGACTGGCAAATTGGATAAAAAGCCAAAACCCATTGGTGTGCTGTATCCAGGAAACCCATCTCACATGCAAGGATATACATGGGCTCAAAGTAAAGACATGGAGGAAGATTTACTAAGCAAATGGAGAGCAAAAAAGGCAGGAGTTGCAATCCTAGTCTCTGACAAAATAGGCTTTAAACAACACAGATCAAAAGAGACAAAAAAGGGCATTACACAATGGTAAAAGGATCAATGCAACAAGAAGAGCTAATGATCCTAAATATATACACACCCAATACAGGAGCACCCAGATACATAAGGCAAGTTCTTAATGACCTAAAAAGAAACTTAGACTCTCACACAATAATAGTGGGAGACTTTAACACTTCACTGTCAATATTAGATCGATGAGACAGAAAATTAACAAAGATATCGAGGACTTGAACTCAGACCTAGACCAAGCAAACCTAATAGACATTTATAGAACTCTCCACCCCAAATCCACAGAACATACATTCTTCTCAGCACCACATCATACCTACTCTAAAATTGACCACATAATTGGAAGTAAATCACTCCTCAGCAAATGTAAAAGAACGGAAATCATAGCAAACAGTCTCTCAGACCACAGTGCAATCAAATTTGAACTCAGCATTCAGAAACTAACTCAGAACCACAAAACTTCATGGAATCTGAACAACTGGCTCTTTAATGTTGTCTGGATAAATAACGAAATAAGAAATAGAGATGTTCTTAAAAACCAATGAGAACGAAGACACAACATACCAGAATCTCTGGGACACATTTAAAACAGAGTCTAGAGGAAAATTTATAGCAATAAATGCCCACATGAGAAGCAAGGAAAGATCGAAAATCTACACCCTATAGTCAAAATTGAAAGAGCTAGAGGAGTAAGATCAAAAACACTCAAAAGCAGCAGAAGACAAGAAATAAATAAGATCAAAGCAGAACTGAAGGAGAGACACAAAAAATCCTTCAAAAAAATCAATAAATCCAGGAGCTGGTTTTTTGAAACAATTAACAAAATAGACAGACCATTAGACAGATTAATAAAAAAGAAAAGAGAGAAGAATCAAATAGATGCAATAAAAATTGAAAAGGGGATATCACCACAGATTCCACAGAAATACAAATCATCATCAGAGATTACTACAAAGAACTCTAGGCACATAAACCAGTAAGCCTGGAAGAAATGGATAAATTCCTGGACACTTATACCCTCCCAAGCCTAAACCAGGAAGAAGCTAAAACCCTGAATAACAAGGGCTGAAGTTGAGGCAGCAATTAATAGCCTATCAAACAAAAAAAAGTCCAGGTCCAGATGGGTTCACAGCTGAATTCCACCAGCCATACAAAGAGGACCTGGTACCACTCTTTCTGAAACTATTCCAAACAAACCAAAAAGAGGGAATCCTTCCCAAATCATATTATGAGACCAGCATCATCCTGATACCAAAACCTGGCAGAGACTCAACAAGAAAAGAAAACTTTAGGCCAATATCCATGATGAACATAGTGCAAAAATCTTCAATAGAATACTGGCAAACCAATTGCAACAATACATCAAGAAGCTCATCCATCACAATCAAGTAGGTTTCATACCAGGGATGCAAAACATATGAAGTCTATAAATGTAATCCACCACATAAACAGAACCAAAGACAAAATCCACATTATTCTCTCAATAGATGCAGAGGAGTTCTTCGACAAAATTCAACAGCTTTTTATGCTAAAAACTCTCAATAAACTAGGTATCGATTGAACGAATCTCAAAATAATAAAAGCTATTTACGACAAACCTACAGCCAATATCATACTAAATGGGCAAAAACTAGAAGCATCCTCTTTGAAATCTGGCACTAGACAAGGATGCCCTCTCTCACCACTCCTGTTCAATATAGTACCAGAAGTTCTGGCCAGAGCAATCAGGCAAGAAAGAGAAATAAAGTGTATTCACTTAAGAAAGGAGGAAGTCACACTGTCTCTATTTGCAGACCATATGACTGTATATTTAGAAGACCCCATCGTCTCAGCACAAATTCTCCTGAAGCTGAGAAGTAACTTCAGCAAAGTCTCAGGATACAAACCAACGTGCAAAAATCACAAGCATTCCTATACATCAATAACAGACCTAAAGAGAGCCAAAGCAAGAATGAACAGCCATTCACAATTGCTTCAAAGAGAATAAAATACCTAGGAATACAACTAACAAAGGATGTAAAGGAACTCTTCAAGGAGAACTAAAACCACTGCTCAAAGAAGAGAGGACATAAACAAACGGAAAAACATTCCATGCTCATGGTTAGGAAGAATCAATATCATGAAAATAGCCATACTGACCAAAGTAATTTATAGATTCAACACTATCCCCATCAAGTTACCAATGACCTTCTTCACAGAACTGGAAAAAAACACCTTAAAGTTCATATGGAACCAAAAGAGATCCCGCACAGCCAAGTCAATTCTAAACAAAAAGAATAAAGCAGGAGGCATCACACTACCTGACTTCAAACTATACTACAAGCCTACGGTAATCAAAACAGCATAGTACTGGTACCAAAACAGAGATATAGACAGATGGAACAGAACAGAGGCCTGGGAGGCAAAGCCACACATCTACAACCATCTGATCTTTGACAAGCTTGACAAAAACAAGCAATGGTGAAAGGATTCCCTGTTTAATAAATGGTGTTGGGAAAACTGGCTAGCCATGTGCAGAAAGCAGAAACTGGACCCCTTCCTGACACCTTACACGAAAATTAACTCCAGATGGTTTAAAGACTTAAACATAAGACCTAACACCATAAAAAACCTAGAAGAAAACCTAGGAAAAACCATTCAGGATATAGGCATAGGCAAGGACTTCATGACTAAAACACCAAAAGCAATGGTAACAAAAGCCAAAGTAGACAAATGGGATCCAACGAAACTCCAGAGCTTCCACACAATAAAAGAAACTATCAATAGAGAGAACCAGCAATCAACACAATGGAAAAAAATGTTTTTAATCTACACTGATTAAGCACTAATGACAAAGCACTAATATCCAGACAAAGCACTAATATCCAGAATTTACAAAGAACTTAACAAATTTACTAGAAAAGCAAACAAACAACCCCATTCAGAAGTGGGCAAGGGATAGGAACAGACACTTCTCAAAAAAAAGACAAGCAGCCAACAAACATATGAAAAAATGCTCATCATCATTGGTCATTAGAGAAATGCAAATCAAAACCACATTGAGATACCAAATCACACCAGTTAGAATGGTGATCATTAAAAAATCTGGACACAACAGATGCTGGAGAGGATGTGGAGAAATAGGAACACTTTTACACTGTTGGAGGGAGTGTAAATTAGTTCAACCATTGTGGAAGACAATGTGGCAATTCCTCAAGGACCTAGAAATAGAAATTCCATTTGACCCAGCAATTCCATTACTGGGTATATATCCAAAGGATTATAAATTGCTCTATTATAAAGGCACATGCACACAAATGTTCACTGTGGCACTGCTGACAATAGCAAAGACTTGGAACCAACCCAAATGCCCACTGATGATAGACTGGACAGGGAAAATGTGGCACATATACACCATGGAATACTATGCAGCCATAAAAAATGAGTTCGTATCCTTTGTAGGGACACGGATGAACCTGGAAACCATCATATTCAGCAAACTGACACAAGAACAGAAAATCAAACACTGCATGTTCTCACTCACAGGTGGGTGTTGAACAATGAGAACACATGGACACAGGGAGGGGAGCATCACTGAGGTCTGTTGGGGGCTAGGGGAGGGAGCATCACACACTGAGGTCTGTTGGGGGCACTAGGGGAGGGACAGTGAGGGTAGGGAGTTGGGAAGGAATAACATGGGGAGTAATGCCAGATATAGGTGATTGGGATGGAGGCAGGAAACCACATCGCCATGTTTGTACCTATGTAATAATTCTGCATGCTCTTCACATGTACCCCAGAACCTAAAGTGCAATTAAATGTGTATATATATATATAAAGAACCAAAAGTAGATCTACCATTTGATCCAGATATCTCACTCCTGGGTATCTATCTAGAGAAAAAGAAGTCATATGAAAAAGATACTTGCACACACATGTTTATAGCAGCACAATTGGCAATTGCAAAAATAGGGAACCAGCCCTAATATCCATCAATCAACGAGTAAATAAAGAAAATGTGGTCTATACACTACATTATATATATATAATTCCATTGTCTGTCTCTCTCTCTCTCTCTCTCTCTCCATACATATATACTACTTAGCCATAAAAAAGAACAAAGTGATAGCATTTGCAGCAACCTGGATAGAACTGGAGACCATAATTCTAAGTTAAGTAACTCAGGAATGGAAAACCAAACATTGCATGTTATCACTCATAAGTGGTAGCTAAGCTACGAAGACAAAAAGACATATGAATGATACAATGAACTTTGGGGACTCAGGGGGAAGGGTGGGAGGGGTGAGGGCTCAAAGACTACACATTGGGTATAGTGTACACTGCTCGAGTGATGGGTGCACCAAAATCTCAGAAATCACCACTAAAGAACTTATTCATGTAACCAACCACCTCCTGTTCCCCAAAAGCCTATACAAATAAAAACAAAATAAAAAGCTCGGTGGCTAGGCTCAACAGCAGAACTGGAAAAAAAAAATGTGGCATTCAATATAAACTGAATATGGACAAACAAAACTTTCTCTCACTATATTCCTCTATTTTATATGGGCAGATAAATTATTATGTAGTGTATAGGCAAGATTCCCAAAGGTTAAAAAATGGTTCTCTTATAAATTGCTGGATATTGAATATGTACTTTTTATATAAAATATTGTTGGCTAGAGGCCATGGGATATATTCAGCCATACAAAATTTACTTTCTGCCCTTAAGGAATTTATAGTCTAATCAACTAAATAAGATTAACAAATTAAAATGTATCAGTGATAGAGAAACAGATAAAAATTAGTAATATAATTAAGTGTAATTAAGAGTAATCTCTTAGTTCTGAGGAACCAACATGGCTTAAGATGATTTCCAGAGCATGATGAGATGAAAGTTTATTACACTTATCATAACTTTCTATTTACTTGTCAGATTCTCCCACTAAAATGTCAATTCCTTGAAAGCAGAGATCATGTTCCCATTTTGTCTTTAGTGCCCAGCTCAATGGCTGCATAGAGCATACACTCACTAAGTAGTTGATGAATAATGTATGAATATTAGAATAAACCTTAAAGACTTGGCATGTAGGATTTGAATATACAACTAAGGCAACTATTTTGTCAGCTAAGCTGTTTTAAGCAAAAGCACATGGTTGGAAAAGCAAGACTGAATCACCAAGAATGAGTAGTCCAATGTACCTGAAGGATATGCATGAAGGACATTCGGATGAAAGAGAATTAAAGTGGGTAGTACAGCCCCAATTGAGATTGAAGGTAATAACACCAATTTTGGGACTAAAAATAATGAATGTCAACTAAAGAAGATCTAAGCCTGGGTATGGACAAAGGGAAAGGAAACAAATTATAACCTAATACTTATTAAAAAGAAAGAACTGTTCTCATTTTGGCAGCATATATACTAAAATTAGAATAAATCAGAATTTAGCATAGCCCTTGCACAAGGAGGAGATACAAAGTCATGGAGTGTCAATTGGGGGAAAAAAAAAAAACATTTAAAAAAGGAAGAACAGCTAGGATGTATTGACTGAGTTGAGAGGGAGTACAAAGAAGTGTGAAAAGTCAATGATGGCTAAGCCTTCAGGTTTAGATAATAGAAAATAAAACAGTGCCTTTTCAACATTCCTATGAGGAGTTAATTTTGGGAGAGAAATCATGAGTTAGATTTTAATTCTAAACCTAGATTTTTAAGCATCAAATAGGAAATTTCAAGAAGAAAGTGTGAGATGCTAAGATAGACCACTGGAAGATCAGAAATAGACATATTTTCTCACAGAACACGTGAGTCAGAGCTTTGTGCTGAATCCAAAAGAGTAAGTCTGAGTTGTAGTGAATATCCACATATTGAAGGACACAGGAAAGAAGAGGAAAAGGCCGAGGAGAGAATAAGGAAGAAACTCACGATGCTCCAGCATGAAGGTGGCTAATATGCCATCTTAAAGGAGAGGCAGATAGCATTGCAAATACTACAAGACAATGAAGAAGACATGAACATCCGTAAATATGAGCACCGTGGCATACGTTGATTACATTTGGGAATGTAATTCAGGCATGAAAACAATAAAAATATACTAATAATCAGAATATAAGACTATAATAACCTAATGTGTAGACTGTATAACTGGATATTGACCTTTCTTATAAAAAGCTCTTTCCACCTCAGGTCGCCGCCGCGAGAGCAGCCGCCGCCATGTCTATGCATCTGCAATGGATGGTCGTGCGGAACTGCTCCAGTCTCCTGATCGAGGGGAACAAGCAGACCCACAGCACAGGGCCCAACAACCTGGAGGCCCGCAACTCCTTCCGCTACGGCGGGCTGATTCACCGCAAGACTGTGGGCGTGGCGCCGGCAGCTGATGGCAGAGGTGTCGTGCTGGTCATGAAGCGGAGATCCGGCCAGCGGAAGCCTGCCACCTCCTGCGTGCAGACCACCATCAGCAAGAATGCTCGCGCCACGCTCAACAGCATCAGACACATGACACGCAAGAACAAGTACCGGCCCGACCTGGGCATGGCAGCTGTCCACAAGGCCAGTGCCATCTTGCGCAGCCAGAAGGCTGTGATGATGAAGAGGAGGCGTACCTGCCCCACCAAGAGCTCCTGAGCCCCCTGCTCCCAAAGCAATAGAGTCAGCTGGACTTCTCAGCAAACAAAAAAAAAAAAAAAAAAAAAAAAAATAGCAAGCAAGAAAAAAAGCATCTTTCAACATCTCTTTAAACCTGCTCTACCCAAAATGGTAGCCACCAGCCACATGTGGCTAATTTTAAATTAAGATTAAACTAAATTAAATTAAATTCACTTCCTCATTCATACCAGGTACATTCCATGAGCTTCATAGCCACACATGGCCAGTGGCTATCGTGTTGAATAACGCAGAGTTAGCATTTCTCTGATCTCAGAAAGTTCTGATAGACAGCATTGCTCTAAATCACAGTCTTTTGAAAGTATGCAAGTTAACTACTAATTTTCCTGAAAATTCTTTCTACTATAACAGAAAAATAGTAGAAATTTATCCTTTCACTTCTCTTGAGCCAGCAACGTGCATACATACACACACACAGACACACACACACACACACAAACCATTTTCCTATGAAACACATAAATGAAAAACAGAACCCAACCTGCACAGAACCATAAGAATTGCTTACCAATCCCTAGAAATACTACATAACTGATAAATGTCTTTTTTTAGTTGTTTTTCTTGACATACCAATATGACAAGCATTTTCACTAAACGCATTTCACAGATGGGTTTCACAGATGGGCAGACTGAGGCCTAATGTGAAGAGCAGTTATGGAAAACAGTTATGAGGAACGTCAGGTGCTCCAGTGTATTTCTCTCCCTGAAGATGCTCTTCTCAATAGCCAGAATTCAGTCGGCTTCCTCACCATCTACTTCCAGAAACGGCATTTCCTTTGATCTTTCTGACAGGTGCTTAAAACCTCTCCCAAGGGCTATGTACAATACAGGTTGAGAAATTACCCAGGGAATAGATACCTCCTATTAGATGTGTACTATGTGTGTAGGTGGGTATTTCATCTGTCACCGTTATCTACCACACTATTATAGCATACAGGTGCCCTCGAATATCTAGTTTTTTATTGTTTTTCTGCCAAGGAACCAAATGAAAATTCTCTTAAAAGGAATCTTCTTCAGTTCCCCTCTCTGTTCACAACACATGTCCCTACTGACTTTTATTTGCATGTGCTTAAGAACGTCACATCCATGCACAGATCCAAAGTGAATTTCTGCAACTCATAAAAATAGACCTGAGTAATAGGAAGCCATGCATTTTGAAGAGATAACAAAGATGATAAATATGGCAGAAGAACTGAGATTAATTCTACTATCCCAACTTTCCACTGTGTGAGACTGGATATTTTGGCAGGCAACTCCCAAAAAAGTTTGTATGGTATTTTAACAACTTATGTGGATAAAACTGATCAATTTTACTGGGTGTGGTTTTAACTATACCTCTTGATTACTTTTTTTAAAAATTTATCTTTTTTGTTCATTATGTTAATGTCACTGCACCCACCCAGATTTTACTGACAGGTCAAAAGCGTCTTCTGTGGGATATGTCAAATGCTGGCTAAGAAATTACTCATGGACCAGATCCCTTCTATTAGATGTGTATTTTGTATGCAGATGGATATGTATGCAGCTAGTAACCAAAGGGAAGGGCTTCACAACTCACTGGAATTCTTACCTGATTGGTCAAAACTGTTCCCACCAACCCCTGTCTATTGGCTCACATGATGATTCTTCTAAAATTCCTAAGTTAGTACTTCCCAAGCTCTCCCTTCTTTCATTCAAAAACTCGTGAAATTCAACAATTTCTAAGAAGTGTTTGCATTAGTCAATGGGTTTAGCAAGTTGATTTTCTTCATCCCCAACACCCAATTCCTGCCATTTTCATCCAGGTCAAAACTCAAATATCACTTCCACAGTATGGTCTTGCTTGGTCACCTCCTATACCATTAACTGTCACTAACTAACTGTCACATCATCTTGTTTAATTTTAATTATAGCACTTACCATAGGAGAATTTATCTTTCTATAGGTTTATAATATGTTTAAGTTTTTCCCAATACTATTTGAACTTCTTAAGAGTAAAGCTTCATCCATTTTGCTTACCACACTGTATCTGTCACATTATAGGTAGTCAAACACTTACTGAATGAAATCCAATCAAGCCTGTATACCTACATTCCAGTGTACAGTAAATTGAAGGCATAGAGGTACACATTAAATGACAACAAAAGGAAATAATCAGACAAATGAAGAATGTGAGTGATCCTACATGATAACTGACCTGAAATATTTAAAAAGTCAACATCATGGAGAAAACAAAATAGAAGAATTATTCTAAATTAAAAGAAACCAGGGAAACAGACAAGCAAAATGATTGGTATGATTCCTTGACTGGAAAATCATAGGGAGGGAAAAACACATTCTTCAGAAAAATGTAGATATTGAAGGAGGAATTGGATATTTTATGGTTTCTGGAATTACTGTTATTTTGTTAGAAATCGTAATGGCATTGTGATAATTTAGACAAATGTCCTTAATCTTAAGAGATCTATGCTCAATTATTAACATCTGCAACCTAGGCTTTCAAGTGGACTGGAAAATTTGTGCGTGTGTGTGTGTGTGTAAAGAGAGAAAAAGAAAAATTTCCCCTTCCACAAACACTCCCTTCGTGGAAGCCTCTCTTCTCCTAAACTCCAATTCTCTTCCCTTCCACTCAGTGTGGAAGCTGCTTTCCTCTCCTGCATTCCACCTTTCTGGATTCTCTCACTCAGTATGAGAATTAGCTGTTTCTTTCTCTCTCTCCTTCTCCTGTTTCTCTCTTTCTCTAAATAAATCACTTTCTACAAAAAAAAAAGAAAAGAAAATTATATGGTGTTTACTGAACTTATCTTCTGACTTATTTGCATGTTTTATTATAAATATTTTCAAAGTTGAAAAAAATAGCATTTGAATAAATGACTAGCTACAAGAAAGATGGTTATTTCCTATTGATTCCAGCCTACCTAATACCCAATGCTCAGGACCCACTCTTCCTCAAATACTTTATGATAAGAATGTTTATTTATACGTATTTAATACCATAAGCCATCTATTGTTGACTGTTAGTTGTATGTCCTTGATATCATGTGGTTCAATGCTATTCCTTCCCAGAATAACAGCCCAGATACCAATGATCACGTCGATTAGTGCATTTCCAATGCCTCTTCTACAGTGTCAATCACAGAAAGATGATCAACAAATTGTTTTTGAAAACATATATATGTAGATCAACTATCCATTTGTGTAAACCACAGATCCTGAGTATCAAATAGAAATGTTGAAAATAGTCCCAGGAGAGATGACCATGACAGGGAACGTAATTTGCATTTTCAAATGAAATAAATCGGGTTCAATTCCAAAGGCTTACCTTGAATCTTTGACAATGGCCTGCCTCTAACATTGTGGTCACTAAAAACAGCATCTTGCAGGGCCAAAAATGATACATTCCAACTAATTAATTTCTTGTTTCCTTTGAGTTTTCCACATTGTCCACAAGAATGTAAGTTGTAAGAGAGCAACAGTTTGGGTGTTTGTTTATAATGCTGTATTATCAAGCCTAGAAATTATTAAATACTCAGTAAATATTTATTGAATGACGTAATGAAATGAATTTCTGTAAAACAATGATTTTCCCACTTTAGCATATATCAGAACCACCTGGAACACCTGTAAAACCATCGATTGCTGGACCCCACTCTCAGAGATTCTGATTCACTATTTCTGGGGTGAAGCCCAAGGATATGCATTTTTTTTCTTTTTTATTATTATACTTTAAGTTCTGGGGTACATGTGCAGATCATGCAGGATTGTTAAATAGGCATACACATGCCATGGTAGTTTTCTGCATCCATACCCCCATCATCTACATTAGGTATTTCTCCTAATGTTATCCTTCCCCAATCCCCCACCCCCTGTTATCCCTCCCCTAGCTCCCCAACCTCTCAACAGGCCCTGATGTGTGATGTTCCCCTCCCTGTGTCCATGTGTTCTCATTGTTCAACACCCACTTATGAATAAGAACATGCGGTGTTTGATTTTCTGTTCTTGTGTCAAATTGCTGAGAATGATGGTTTCCAGATTCATCCATAGCCCTGCAAAGGACATGAACTCCTTCTCATGGCTGCATAGTATTCCATGGTATATACGTGCCACATTTTCTTTATCCAGTCTATCCTTGATGGGCATTTGGGTTGGTTCCAAGTCTTTGCTATTGTAAACAGTGCTGCAATGAACATACATGCGCATGTGTCTTTATAACAGAATGATTTATAGTCCTTTGGGTATATTTACAACCTGTCTTTCACAATGGTTGAACTAAGTTATACTCCCACCAACAGTGTAAAAGTGTTCCTATTTCTCCACATCCATGCCAGCATCTGTTGTCTCCAGATTTTTTAATGATCACCATTCTAACTGCGTGAGATGGTAACTCAATGTGGTTTTGATTTGCATTTCTCTAATGACCAGTGATGATGAGCATTTTTTCATATGTTTGTTGGCTGCATAAATATCTTCTTTTGAGAAGTGTCTATTCATATCCTTTGCCCACTTTTTGGTGGGGCTTTTTGGTTTTGGGGGTTTTTTTGTAAATTTGTTTAAGTTTTTTGTAAATTCTGGATATTAGCCCTTTGTCAGATGGATAGATTGCAAAAATTTTTTCACATTCAGTAAATCTAGAAGAAATGGATAAATTCCTGGACACTTACACCCTCCCAAGACTAAACCAAGAAGAAGTTGAATCCCTGAATAGATCAATAACAAGGGCTGAAGTTGAGACAGCAATTAATAGAGTACCAAGCCAAAAAAGTCCAGGACCAGACGGGTTCACAGCCAAATTCTACCAGCAGTACAAAGAGGAGCTGGTACCAATCCTTCTGAAACTATTCTAAACAATACAAAAAGAGGGAATCCTCCCTAACTCATTTTATGAGACCAACATCATCCTGATACCAAAACCTGGCAGAGATGCAACTAAAAAAAACAATTTCAAGCCAATATCCATGATTAACATTGATACAAAAATCTTCAATAAAATTCTGGCAAACCAAATTCAACAGCACATTAAAAAGCTTATTCATCACGATCAAGTCAGCTTCATCCCTAGGATATGCATTTCTAACAAGCTATTAAGTGATGCTAATGTTACTGCCCTGTGGACCACATTTTGAGAAAAATTTTTATAAAAAATAGCTCTTTGAACTTTCTCCTTACCTCACATAGATGCTGCTTCAGAGAAGAGCACAGTACTGCCCAGTCCTTTTGCATAAGATACTTAATGCACATGATTGTTTATCTGACAAATAATCTTATGGTATTATGGAAATATTTAAAGTTTGTTTAGATGACTCAAAAATTCAGGCACTTCCCATCAATCATTCTCATTATTTACCATATTTTTTTCCTGTAGATATTTTTCTTCCTAGGGGAAGCTGGCATTCCATATTAGCAGTTTAGCATACTACTCCTTCAGCTCATACTTGTGCATTTGGAAGAAGACTGGGAAAATACTCACTATCTATATTCAGCACAATTGTTCCACGAAGCATGTCTGCCCCCAGAGAAATCAGGTGTCTCATGCACTTCACAAATTTACATTAAAGAAAGTGTGTTTACAAGAGATGAATACATAACCCAAATTTATCTCCCTGTGACAACCTCCAAATCTGAAAATTTCCGATTTCTCCCCTTGTGAGTTGTTTGAAATTGCTGTTTTTCAAGTCAAGAACACCTGTTTATTGTTTTTCTCTTCGCCCTCCGTGGTAAATGGAGCCACTAGGAAAACAGATATGAAGGTTTTAATGAGTGAGAAACACAAAGTATTGACAGATTTCAGCACATTATACCATTCTTACCCTGCCCTCCTAATGAGGTAAGATCAGAAAGGAAGAAAACAATTGTGATATTGGGCTCTGGAGCTTGTTTTTAAACTGCTGCAATTGAGCTCAGGTGGAATATCATTCTACTGGGTACAGTCATGAGCAATTTTCACAATGCTGTGAAATAGCATATACAGACATGACTTCGGTAAGTGAACAACTAAAGGTTTGATACTCAGCATCAGGCACCCTTCCAAATAACTTTCCATCTCAACTATACAACACTCTAGCAATCAACACTCCACTTGTATCTTTACTGCTGGGTTGGATCTAACCACAAAACAAAAAGCAAACAATAAAAAAGCCTGAGTCACCTATTGCATCTTTTTCTAACTCAATAGTTACCAAGTAACTAGTTTACACAAAGTACAAATCCTAAAAAAAAAAAAAAAAAAAAAAAAAAAAAGGCAGAAAAATAAAATATTAATTATGGATAGCTGATATGAAATATCAGTGAAGGCTTCGTAATTATATAAGCTTTGTTCACTGATATGTAATTATAAAGCACCTACTTTGTACAAGTAACTGACTAAGGTGCAAATATTTATTTGTTGGTAAGTAAAGCTCCCACAGTCCCTATGTATCTTTGTGAATTTTTGTCAGAGAGACAAACAAGCAGGTCAGCAAACAAATGGCTATGTAATTACAAGTTAGGAAAAGTACACTAAATGATGAACAGAAGGGATTTCATTCAGCCAGCATTTGCTGTGCAATTGCAGTAAGTCAGGTCCTGTGGCTTGAAAGATGCATGGAATTTTGAGAACCAGATAAAGTAAAATTAAAGAAAGAAGACAATGGCAGTCTATGTAGAGTGAATAACACAAGAAAATGTACAGGACAGAAAAATCACAGGTGAGCCATCAAATTGAAATGAGATTTAAATTCTATACAACAGCCCGGGTTTTATATGCTAGCACACAGTTCCAAAACTTGGGGGTTAAAAAATAATCAATCTATTGACATAGGAAGAACACATTAAAAACCATCTAGTCACGTTTTTTTCATTGATACAAAATATTAGTACATATTTTGGAGGTACATGTGATATTTTGATACATGGATACATGTGTAAGGGTCAAATCAGGGTATTTAAGACATCTATTATCTTGAACATTTGTCATTTCTTTGTGTTTTAAATGTTTCACATCTTCTATTTTGAAATATGTAATATACTGTTAATTCTAGTCATCTTACTGTGCTATCGAACACTAGAGCTAATTCCTTTTATCTAACTGAATGTTTGTACCCATTAACCAGCCTCTCTTAAACCCCCTCACCACCAGCACTTTCCAGACTCTGGTAATTATCATTCTACTCCCTACCTCATGAGATCAATCCTTTCAACTCCTACATATGAGTGAGAAAATGCAATATTTGTCCTTCTGTGCCTGGATTATTTCTCTTAACCTAATAACACCTGGTTTCATCCATGTTGCTGAAAATGACAGTATTTCATTACCTAAGTTTTTAAAATATAAACATTGAAATGGCTTTCTTATTTCACATATATGTCAGATGGTCATGAATCACCAAGGGATAGATACAAGGAATCTTGAGAGAGAGAAGGCTGTTTCTCTCAATCTGGCTTTTACTTTCAGCACTTATATAGCCACCTTGAGATGTTATTGATGTGGGTAATGTTAATTAGTAGAGTTATCATATACTTTTAATAAGATGAAGACTTATCAAGAACATCTTATGCATTATGCAGATGTTTGTTTTAAGGGAGCATACTTAAAGGAGTTATACAGTTGTCAAATTAAAAATGAGTTATGTGTTTTTCTTTTATAGAAAAAAATATTTCAAATTTGTGGGTATTTTCTAGGATAGCAATAGATTATTCTCACATATGCCTTATCTGCCCCTTCCTGGTAAATGTAAACATTTTTATACCTAAGAAAGAAAAAAAGAAAGAAAGAGAGAAAGAGAGAAAGGAAGGAAGGAAGGAAGGAAAGAAGGAAAGAAGGAAGGAAGGAAAAGTGAGCTTTTGGGATCGAAAAAAAGCTATGGAGAGAACATCTAGAATACCAATGTTTGAAAAGCTTCTACTATTTTTTCAAAAATTGTTACTAAAAATGACTTAAGTATATCATATATTCAAAAAATGTCACCACACTTAAATTTAGAAATGAATTTTTCTAGTCTACAGAACTCTTCTAAATGAAGAGTTTCAGATAGATAGTTTGAAGTTGTTTACTAATATTTAACATTTGAATAATTAATTTGCAAGAAAACCTAATTAATGTTAAAGAAGGCAGAAATTTAGGTGTTAAATTGCAGCCAAAAAAGAAAAAATTTTCACATAACTGACAAAACATTCAAAATTGAGTGTCGTGATTTTTTGCAATAACAATATATACTCTCACATGTATTTTCTAAGGGAACTTCTAAAATTATAACACTGCAAGTATCAAAATAATTTGGACTTAACTCCAAAATATTCAATTTATTAAATCAAAATATTTAGCTGGGATTTTTATAATTATGCGTAACCTCATTATACTATCATGGAAAATATTAATTGAATTATAAATACATGTTTTTAATCTCTTAATATCTTATTTGTTTCATCTTTTGCACATCTGTTTGAATTTGTTTTATGTAAGTTTATAAGCTTAAAATATATTAGTACAATGGTATATGAACATAACTAAATAAAAACATATTAGTGCATATATAAATTTGTACTGATGGGTCGCACCATTAAAAGATCTTGGTGAGCACTGCCATTCTGAAGAAGCTGCTAATGAAGTTTTTTGAGAAGATATTTAACAATCTATACTTGCCTTTATAGAGTTAGCCACCAGAGATTAGAACGTTTAGAGAGATAATAAAGACAGAGAAGAAAGTTAAAAGTTACTGTGATGATCTTACTAAGTGGGTCTGAAATAAAAGAGTCACATGGTTATAATAAAAGAGGAAATACATATGACAGGTACTGCGGTAGGCAGAATAATGGTCCCCAAAAGAGACCCATGTCCTAAATCCTGGAATCTGTGAAGAGACAGTGTTGCAGGTGAAATTAAGGTTGCTATTATAAGATGACATTAAAATTAAAAAATTATCCTGGATTATCTTGATGGGCCAGTGTAATGACATGGCTTCTTAAATGTGGAAGAGTAAGACAGAAGGGTCTGTGGTAGAGTGATGCAAAGCGAAAAAGATTCAATCTTGCATTGCTGGCTTTGAAGATGGAAGGGGAGCATGAGCCAAGGAATGCAGGTAACTTCTAGGAGAGAAAACAGGCAAGGAAATGAATTCTTTCAGAGCCTCAAGAAGAAATGCAGCCCTGGAAACACCATGATTACAGAACTATAGGACAGTAAGTTTGCACTGTATCGAGCCACCAGGTTTATAGTAATTTGTTACCATAGCCAAAGAAAATGAGTGTAGACATTATGGAAGAAATACAATGCATGGCAGTTAGGAGGAAGAGTGAAAAACTGAATACGACTCGGAGTTTTAAAGATTAGGAGATTAAAGATTGGATTTAACAATTATAGAATCAGAGAAGAAAGGAGAAAAAACAGACATAGGCAGTATGCTAAAAGTAATACTGTAAAACCATCTAGCTATATGTTATACATGTCTACATGTCTTAGATTGGGCTACTCTAACAAAAGACTACAGACTGGATGACTTGAGCAACCAATGTTTATTTCTCTCAGTTTTGGAAGCTGAGAAGTCCAAAATCAATGTGGTAACAGATCTGGTGTCTAGAATGAGGGTGTTCTTTCCGTTACGTAGATGCTATCATCTCATTCTATCTTTACAAGGCAGAGAGAGATTGGAAGCTCTAGTCTCTTTCTCTTTTTCTAAAGACACTAATCCCATTATGAGAACAGCACCCTCATTACCTGATATGGTTTGGTTCTATGTTCCCACCCAAACCTCATCTTGAATTGGACTCCCATAGTTCTCATGTGTCATGGGAGGGACCCGGAGGGACATAATCTGAATCATGGGGGCAGTTTCCTCCATACTGTTCTTGTCATAGTAAATGACAAGATTGTGATCTTGTCTCACAAGATCTGATGGGTTTATCAGGAGTTTCCACTTTTGTTTCTTCCTCATTTTCTCTTGCTGCCACCATGTAAGAGTGCCTTTCACCTCCTGCCATGATTCTGAGGCCTCCCCAGCCATGTAGAACTTTAAGTCCAATTAAATCTCTTTTTCTTCCCAGTCTCCATACATCTTTATCAGCAGTGTGAAAAGGACTAACACAGTAATTTGTTATCAGTAGAGTGTGGCATTGCTGAAAAGACACCCCAAAATGTGGAAGCAACTTTGGAACTGGGTAACAGGCAGAGGTTGAAAGAGTTTGGAGGGCTGAGAAAAAGGAAAATGTGGGAAGGTTTGGAACTTCCTAGAGATTTGTTGAATGACTTTGACAAAAATGCTTATAGTAATATGAACAATAATGTCCAGGCTGAGAAGGTCTCAGATGGAGATGAGGAACTTTTTGGGAACTGGATCAAAGGTGATTCTTGTTACGTTTTAGCAAAGAGATTGGCAGCATTTTGCCACTGCCCTAAAGGTTTGTGGAACTTTGAACTCAACAGAAGTGATTTAGCGTATCTGGCGGAAGAAATATCTAAGCAGCCAAATATTCAAAAGGTGACTTGGGTGCTGTTAAAAGCATTTCATTTTAAAAGGGAAAGAGAACATAAAAGTTCAGAAAATTTGCAGTCTGACAATGCAGTGGAAAAGAAAAACCCATTTTTTGAGGAGAAATTCAAGCCAGCTACAAAAATTTGCGTAAGTAGCAAGAAGCCTAATGTTAATCCCCAAGACCATGGGGAAAATGTCTCCAGGCCATGTCAGAGACCTTCACAGAAGCCCCTCCCATCACAGACCTGGAGGTCCAGAAGGAAAAATTGGTTTTATGGGCTAGGCCCAGGGTCCCCACGCTGTGTGCAGCCTAGGGACTTAGTGACCTGTGTCCCAGCTGCTCCAACCACGGCTGAAAGAGGCCAATGAACAGCTTGGGCTGTGGCTTCAAAGGGTGGAAGCCCCAAGCCATGGCAGCTTCTATGTGGTGTTGAGCCTGCAGGTGCACAGAAGTTAAGAACTGAGGTTTGGGAACCTCCACCTAGATTTCAGATGATGTATGGCAAGGCCTGGATGCCCAGGCAAAAGTTTACTGCAGGTGTGAGACCCTCATGGAGAATGTCTGCTGGGGCAGTGCAGAAGAAAATGTGACACTGGAGTACCCACACAGAGACCCTACTGGGGCACTGCCTAGTAGAGCTGTGAGAAGAGGAGCACTGTCCTCTAGGCCCCAGAATATAGATCTACCGACAGCTTGCACCACTTACCTGGAAAAGCTGCAGGCACTCAGTGCCAGCCTATGAAAGCAGCCTGGAGTGGGGGCTATATCCTGCAAAGCCAAGACTATGGGAACCTACCTCTTGCATCAGCGTGACCTAGATGTGAGACATGGAGTCAAAGAAGATCATTTTGGAGCTTTAAAATTTGACTGCCCCACTGGATTTTGAACTTGCATGGGGCCTGTAACCCCTTTGCTTTGGTCAATTTCTCCCATTTGGAATAGGTGTATTTATCCAATACCTGTACCCTTATTATGTCTAGGAAGTAACTAGCTTGCTTTTGATTTTACAGGCTCATAGGCAAAAGGGACTTGCCTTGTTTCAGATGAGACCTTGGACTGGGGACTTTTGGGTTAATGCTGAAATGAGTTAAGACTTTGGGGGACTGTTGGGAATGCATGATTTGTTTTGAAATGTGAGGACATGAGATTTGGAGGGGCCAGGGACAGGATGGTGTGGTTTGGCTCTATGTTCCCACTCAAATCTCATCCTGAATTGTACTCCCACAATTCCTATGTGTTGTGGGAGGGATCCAATGGACGATAATTTGAATGATTGGGGCAGTTTCACCCATACTGTTCTCATAATAGTGAATAAGTCTCACGAGATCTGATGGGTTTATCTGGGGTTTCTGCTTTTGCTTCTTCCTCATTTTCTCTTGCCCCCACCATGTAAGAAGTGCTGTTCACTTCCTGCCATGATTCTGAGGTCTCCTCAGCCATGTGGAACTGTAAGTCCAATTAAACCTCTTTTTCTTTCCAGTCTCAGGTATGTCTATATCAGCAGCATGAAAACGTACAAATACATGATCTCATTTAAAAGGGGTCAGGGTTTCAGCATATAAATATTGGGGAGACATATTTAGTCCATAATACGCTTAATACATATTAATCAGTTATAATTTTAAAGGTTCACCACTTCAGTGAAACTTTATGTCATAGTACATTTTTGTAATTAAATATTAAATTATTAAAATTGGGAAAGATGTAAAAGAAAGAAAACATATGCTTGACCAGTGATCAAATGTTATTCTACACTGAAACTCATAGTAAATATAATTTTAGTGTCATGGAAAGAAAACACAGTGCTAACTTTTTTTATTATTTTTGTTTTGGGTTTCATTTTTCTCCTGCTTATGATGTGTTTGTTGTATGTCTATAAATGGCAAAGTGCCTCTGCACCTAAATCTAATGCACTCATTAAGATATTGCTTTGGAAGAAAAACCAGAAATTATTAAGAGGGATGAAATGGATTCGTCTAGCAAATGTACAACAGATTCCCTTTTTCTGCTTTTCATGTCATGTCTTTTGAACTACTCCTCCAACCATGGACTGATCGGAGGATGGGTGAAGACTGGATGCTACTCAACAAGCAAGTGCAACTTTGGAGTAGACAATGCAGCAACACCTCGGGTTTTTAGATGCTGACAGACCACTTGATGTTGAATGATTACAGACTTAAGGAGGGAACTAAAATGAACCTCACTGTGCCGTAGAGCTCTCTATTTCACTTCTTATCTGGAAAATCTAGCTAATGTTCAACCCAAATATTCTCTATATACTAGCTAGCAATTTGGCATTTCTGGGACTCTACACTATAGAACCAGACATATGTATGTGTGTATAGGTCAGATAAATTTCTACAAATGTTTGTTTGATTTGTTCTTTCTACATTTCCTCACCCTCTCCGAGTAACAAGCTAATGGCCAAACTGTTGTTTGTTTCTTCAACTTATTTCTAGGACAAAAAACAAAAGAGGCACATCTAGAGTTTTTTCTATAAATGGTAGATCATAGAAGAGATAATGGTGCGCATGGAAAGGGAGGGAGAGGGCAAAATTAAAGGGCTACGAAACAAGAGAGATTTTCTCAGACCAGAATGAGTACTGTTAGTCCTTGTTTAGCATATGCACATCTTAGGTTTTACCCATCCACGGAACCCTATCTGGATTTTCAGCTCCAGCTCTGTCACTGACAGAGCAGATAAACTTAGTTAATCCTTATTCCAGGAGCGGGGTATTTAGCAGGGAATAAGACAGACAAGGCCCTATCTTCATACAGCTTATATCCCTATTGAAAATAAAATAAAATAAGCAGCTCATTCTGCCCCAGCAATGATGTTATCCAAAACTAGGAGAAAAATCAGTTAAGAAAAAAGAAACCCAATGCTGTCTTCTCAGAGTTTTTCCTCTATGATCTGTGAGATGTAAATATTCCTTACTCTTCCATGACAGACTTTTGTACCACGTATGTCTCCATTTCTCCTATGATGTTATTGCAGTTATTTATGAATCTCTCTTTTTCCTTATGTAAAGAGAATCTCTGTTTTAATCCTGTTTTCTCCAGCTTCTTTTAATTTTATGCTATTATTTTTTTGACAGCACATTAGTAAGTCCTCCGATCATCTCGTCATTGATACTGCTGCTGTCAGTGCTGAGTTACAAAGGAGAATAAGATATCTCTAAGATTTTACATTTAGGCAAGAGAAGAGTGAGAGGCACTTAAAAATGATAGTATAATAGAATAGATAAGCACTAGAAAAAGAGATATATACCATGTGCTTTCAGAAAGCAAAGAAGGAAAGTACTAAATGTGCCTCAGGAAGGTATCATAGCAGATGTATGGGTATTGTGCCTATTTTTAAATTATCACTTTATTCATGAACTCCAAAGTAAAGGGCAAACTTAACATTCTACTTTATAAGTTTGATTTTGGATACATTTGTTTTGGTCTGTATTTTAAATAATTTATAGTTTTTTGATTATAGTCATAAATCATGTGGAAAACAGAGAAAAAATTTTCATGAAGTTAAAATTACTCATAATTCTATTGCTTAGAAATAATTCCAGCTAACATTTTTACACGCTTGCTTGCTTCTGCCTCTACCTTCTCTTCCTCTAATGTATATGTATGTGAAAATAGTACAATACATTAAAAAACTTAGCGGGATCATACAACATGCACTTTTATATCTTTGTTCCTCTTCCTCCCATTTTCAATTCTATAGCACATAAGGAAAAAGAGAGATTCATAAATAACTGCAATAACATCATAGGAGAAATGGAGGCATAAGTGATACAAAAGTCTGTCACGGAAGAGTAAAGAATATTTACATCCCACTGATCATACAGGAAAAACTCAGAGAAGACAGCGTTGGTACTGTCTTGGAAAATGGCTGGTAAAAAATAACATGAACAAAAAATCACATGAGTGAAAATAACACAGACATACACATACTTTGGCATTGTCACTAAAAACAAAAATGGCAGAAAACTGACTGGCCTTTTAACTACAATGACTACTAATGAAAAGCCAACAACTGGCCAGATATTTATAAATTTTTTCCAGTAAATGTTTATTAAAACATCATGAGCATGAGGCACCATGTCCATCACCTTTGCGACCCTGTGTTCACCTGTCCACCAGTAAACAGTTGTTTCCCAGAGCACATATGCAATGTCTTAGTCTTCTTTGTTCCTTCCTCACTCCTCTCTCCCACCTCCCTTTCATCCCCGTCCAACTCATTCATCAAAGTTCCTTTTAGAAGTCACATTTTCAGGCAAATTGCCTTCTTCCTCCTCCCC
The DNA here is from genome assembly GCF_048565385.1 of Saimiri boliviensis. NCBI lineage: Eukaryota > Metazoa > Chordata > Mammalia > Primates > Cebidae > Saimiri > Saimiri boliviensis. Next base: position 19,354,621 of record NC_133468.1, read on the forward strand.
AGTGCTGTGGGGGAGTGTGCACCCACCATTGTTCCCCATCCCCATTGTCATTGCTGTTTCACGTTACACTTTAACTGCCCGTATGCATTTCCTCCCTGACACAGTGACAGTCCTCACCCTCAAAGAGCTTTTGCTCAACATGTGGGGAAGTAGTAAAAGAAGGCAAGAAGGACATAAAGAAAAAATCCTTCTCACACAACATGCGATTCTGTCTCTCTATTATTCACCTGGTCATCACCACAGCCAGTAGAGCTGAGAAGTGTTTTGTAGTTGAAACCAATTGGGACTCCATCTGCCAAACTTTCCCAACAGACCCACTTGCTGATAATAACAATGTTCCGCTAAACTATCAAATTATTACTGACTTTTTGTGGATGCATGATGCATTAATCACTGGTCTCACCTAGGAATGGGAAAGGTGTCCTTGATTAGTACCTAACTGTAGACACTGAAGAGATTTACTTTTCTTCTGTTTGAAAGAATGTGCAGGGGAGGAGGATGGAGAGGTGGCGGAGGGAAGGCATCTGTAAGCATCCCTTCCAAACTAGAACATTTGTCTTTCAGAACTCCACCCACAACAAATCTCAATAGACATGGGAGCAGTTTTCACCAGGGCACTCATGTCATTGATACTGAGTTTCTCTTTACGTCTGTGGCACCCTAATGGCATTTTTGTTGTTGTTGTTGTTTTTCACCAAGGAAGCCAGAATATCTATTTCATTTTCTCCAAACAATTTACATCTTGGCCAGTGTCAGATTATTTTTTGCTCTCACTGTCATGCTTGGCTACCTTCATGCTGTTGACTTAATAAATCAGACTTACCTGAATGTCCCCAAATGTGGCCAGGAAGGAGAGTCTGATTCTTTTTTTAATAAGAACACACTGACCAATCATTTAGACTCCTCTGCACTTCTACAGCTAAGGAGACATTCCCATTACCTCATAATGTCCCCTATTAGTTCTCTCTGGTTTTATTAAAACCTTTTCTCTTTCATTACAATAAAAAGCCTCTGAAAAACTACAGTTACAGATTTTCTGCAACCCACAATTTATGGCTGCTACTTGCAACCTTCAAAAGCTTTTAAAAATAGTATCGGCTCTATTATTCTACATTATGGTAATTGTAGTAAAGATTTAAGAGCCACTTTAAGACTTTTTAGCTCTACAGTATATTTCTGTTCCAATTTCTTGCTTAGGCATTTGGGAAAGAAGCCTTATTTAAAAGCTTTACCCTCTGCCCCCGATATACAGCTTCCCTCTCAACTGCAGCAGCCGGACCTCACCACACAATTAGGGAAGCTAGGTCTCCAATTAAAGCTCAGCAAAACATGGGGCACAGCACATCTTTCCAAAAGCCCCTTCCATTTATATGCACCTGACAATAATCAAAATTTTTCTCATGTGCTAGGTACCTTTGACCCCTTTGTTATGCTTCACATTCCCTTGTTAACTCCCCACCCCTCCTTTGCTCCCATAGGAAATCAGTGCAGATAATCACAAGATTAAATAACTCTAATGCCACTGCTAAAATGTTCAAAGCCATTAATATAACAAATGCCCACAGAGCCACAGGGATTTATGTAGTATTGAAATTAAACTGACCTCACCTTATCTTCGACATAGATCTGTTCTTCCTAGTTAACCTGTGTTTTCCTCTTGTTGCCCAGTCTAGGATGGTTACAATTCAAAACAACCAAGAAACAGCTAATGGAATTTCCACAACCGTGAGCATGCACAAGTCCCAATCTGGCATTGTCCTTTGTATTCAATGCACCAAATGGGATGAGCATTTTAAATACAATTCCCTCCACACGCCACATTGCTAAGGCATTTTTCTCAGGCACACACCATATGGAAAAACCACACATTCCCTGCTTCTCCCTTCCCTCCTTTAGGAATTCAGTAGCATCTGGACAGCACAAATCTGTAACAGTCCCCAACTCTTCAAAGGATAGCGCCAAGTCCCAGACATTCCTTATTCTGACTACAGCCCTCCTACTGCAGAGTCACAATCTTTCATTGTGTCAATATTTATCAGCTGCGGAGTTTTACACATGAATGTCCTAACAGAGCACATTTTCCCCCAACTCCTAGCTTTCTTCCAAAGCACAGATCTATTCCACAACTACAGTAAATAAGCTTTAAGTGTTTTTGCTTTGTTTTGCCTTGCTCCAAGTTTCCATGTAAATTTCACAATGGTGAAACACACAGCAATTCCTGCCCACTGGTATTTTATGATTTTAATTTGCTCGAAAGCTCTGAGTTTCATTATATTTTCCCATTTGGTGCATGGGATTTTTACAGTTAACAGATGTTCACTTAATAGAGCCTCCTAGTGAGCAAATCAGTTTTTTCCCTCTGGTATTCATGTAACTTTCTAGTCCTGCAGTAGCTGTTTCTGGTGCCTGCCAAGTTATCTGGCAGTAGAAACTCAGATAGAAAAGTGCAACAGATCTTTGTAACATATATTCCCGTTCCTTCAGTCCCACTCACTCCAACTTAACTACTTCCTCATTAGCATCATGTGAGAAAGCCGGCAGGGGAAAACACTAACTACAAAAAACGGACAGGTTTCAATCCCAGATGAAAAGATGTTCTGTGCCCAATAAATATTTTCTTAGCCTCCAGCCACTGAAAATGCCAAAATGTTTAATGCATCCAAAATTCTAAAAGGGAGAGTTTTCCAAACTTTCCTAGACCAATCTCCAACTAATGAGTTGTTTGGAGGGCTTTACTGAAATGTATCTCAGGACATTAAAATAAATCACAACACGGTAGCAAGGTTCTTGTCCCAGGAATCCTGACTTATCTGCTTACAGTTATTTACTTACCTAGGAAACGAAAGGTTCTGGAATTTCTGCAGAGGCTGTATCATAGGTTAGCATCAGGTTTCAAAAACTATGTAAAAGTCTGAGTAGCAGATATTCCACCAATACCCCTATTTGTTTCAGGATACAAAGGATGATCTCTCTTGAGAAGTCGTTTGGATCCCAAATTATCCAGTAAGAGGCAGAAGTACAGAGTAAAATTCCTCACAAAGAAATAGAATATCACAACTTCCTAGAAGTCTTCATTGTTATTTCTCAGCAGGATTTCTAAGATTAGAGTTTGTGGCAAGAGGAAGATAAAATAAGGAGTGGGAGGAATTGGGAATGTCATCAAATCTTATTCCTTTTCTCCTGATTGAAGACTCCTAAGCATCCTCAACAAACTTCGTTCTCCTTGGGCCTTGTATAGAGCTGTCTGGCTTCCTGACATAATCTTTTCGTGTGCCCTTAACCAGAATGTTCATACTCTGACCAGCTGTCCAGTCTGGCTGTGACATTTATAGCCTCTGGGTTAAATCATTTCTCAAGACTCGGCCAAATTTTTTCTCTTAATGAAGTTCTTCCTGAGCACCACCATTTATCCTAAACCAAATTACTATGTGTCTCTTTGTAGCTGAGGAAGACTTCATTTTCCAAATGTCTCATTTAATAGGTAAGTAAACTGAGTCCATTTGCACTTAAGGTATTCACTTAATTTCTCATAGACGGCTAAACTCAGAGCCAGAAATTAAACACGAGGTTTCAGACTCCTACCTGAAGCACTTTCTACTACCCAGTTACAATCTACTTTATCATTATTCTTTAGATTTTTATCTTCCTCACTATCCCTGTATCCTGAAGCATTCTGAGGTTTACTGGGCACCTCTTCTATGCTAGGTGCTATAAATGCATTTCTCCACTTAATCCTAGCACACCTGAAAAGAACACTTATCAGTCGAACTCCAGTTAGAAAAACAGAAACCACTCTAGATATTTCAAACAAAAGAAACTGAATGTATGAAATCCAATACACAGGGTGTGGGAGAGTTGAGAAGCCTAACAGGAATGGCAAAGCTATTCAGAATATAAGCTCTTAGCTCAGGGCTGGAGAAACCAGGGAGAAAGCATGTCACCAGAGCCATCTGTGAGGGAAGCTGAAGCAGTAGTCAGCTTATCCTGTGGGAGCTGGAACAGTGCAGGAGAGGCAGCTACTGCCAGAGGGGCTGCACAGAGCCCACAGAGAAAGAAATACTCTCACTTCTCTATTTCTTCACCTTTTACTCTCCTGCCAGTGCCTTCTGTGGGCCAAACCTAGGATACTCCAACTAAGAAGGGAGATTGCAGGTCTCAGACTCCACTGTGATTCAGAGCTGAGGAAGGGTTAAGACTGACTCTGAGAGCAAAGAACAAATATCCTACACGTGAAGTACCATCAACTTTATCAGTTCAGCGAACTTAGGCTGAAACTTGACATACTTACCAAAAGTTAAATCTCTAATAAAGAACCTGATATAGTTGTTTTTTTATCCAAACCTGATACAGTTTGGATGTGCGTCCCCACCCGAATCTTACGTTGAATTGTACTCTCCAGTATAGAAATTGGGAACTGGTGGAAGGTGATTGCATCAGGGAAGTACATTTCTCATGAATCGTTTAGCACTATCCCGTTGTTGCTACCCTTGCAATAGTGAGTGACTTTACAGGAGATCTGGCTGTTTAAAGTGTGGCAGCTCTCTCTCTTGCTCTTGTTCTGGCCAAGTGACATTCCTGCTCCTCCTTCATTTTCCACCGTGATTGTTAAGTCTCCTGAGGCCTCCCCAGAAGCCAAGCAGATGCCAGCATCACGCTTCCTGTACAGGGTGCAGAGCTGTAGGCCAATTAAATCTCTTTGCTTTATAAATTACCCAGTCTTAGGTATTTCTTTATAGCAATGTAAGAACAGACTACTACAGGACCAATCCTGCATTCAAACTTCAACATGGTGCAGTGGATTCTGTTGCCCATAATCTCTCACTGCCATCCAATCCAATCCAGTGCCCACAAATACTCTCTCACTGCTCTGTTTTGTCTTCCTCCTCACCCATGAACACACAGTAGGTGCTTATGTGTGACCAGTGAGCTGGATGAAATGCCAAACAAGCATCCCTGGTTCTGTTCACAGGTGAAGCACTCCCTATATGAGTTTCCAGAGAGTGTCAATTTTCAGCTTAGAAAAACTCCTATTACCCCATTTGTTCGGGAAAAAAAAAAAGATACCATCATGGACTCCCAAAATCATGAACACTGATGAAGGATGACTTGAAGTCGGTCATAAGGGGCTCATGTCTGAAATAATACATGATACAGTTGTGTTTATGAGCAAAGCCTTTAGAATTAGACTGAATTGGACACATTGCTTTGAAACTCACAAGCTGTGTGACCTTGGAGAAAGTGAATATACCTCTCTGAGCATTCATATCCCTGTGGGTAAAATTAAAGTAATAGGACCTATCACACAGGGTTGTTAGGAATAAATTAGATCAGTTATATAAAAAAGATGGTATAGTACCTAACACAATTTAAGTACTTACTACATACTAGTAAAGATGAAATCAATAGATGTTCAGAAAAATATTCTCTAGGAAGAAATCCAGCTTTACACAGAGAGACCAAGAAATAAGGCTTCTCTCCATTACTGCTGCAATAACTCATAATTAAGCAATAACTTGGCAATAACAAACCAGCAACCTTAGTCAGCAGCAAACCCTGGGGTCTTTACTAATACTATGGGGGCATTTAAATGTCTTTTGGTTCCTAATTGGCAACAAGTTAGTAACCCAAGAATGTAAAAATTCCATTTCTCCACATCCACCTGATCAATATGCACTCAGCATGTACCAGTTCCTCACCTCTCAGGGGAATAAAATAAATTGTCAGTCAGCAGCACAATCTTGTGGTGACAGTGGTAGTAATTTTTTTCTTTTGCTAAATTATTCACCTCCTCAAAAAACAATTTGATAAATGTTTATTTCTTCATAATACATTCCAACAACTGCTGATTTGTGATCCTTGCTGTGGACTGAATTTAACTTGTGATGAGGTAAGGGCTTCATGATAACACCTAAAAAGGACCACAGAAAAGTTCTGGGTTTTGTTGCTGTTGCTGTTTCCCTGCTCTCTGAGTGCCCTGGCCTCTCACAGCATGAGGGCACTAATTGAATTTAAGAGATTTAGTGAGAAGCACACGTAAGCACGACCTGCAGTAGGAATGCCAACACCGCAGGTTTGGCAAGAGACTTGGTGGTACAGCACAAGGGAACAGTACCACAGCCAAACCAAAAAGACCAGAATTCAGAGTTGTGCTCAGGAGAGGTCCACACAAGAAGACAGGTGAGAGAGAGGCTGAGGGCAGGTGGAATTCGGAGTGCTCTCCAACTTTAGAAAAGCTTTCTGCCCAGGAAGCTCTATCTAAAACATGATAGAACACACACAGGGCTATTTTCTTCTGTCTGCCTCTTCCGAATAACACCTCATGACCACTACTATTTAGATGATTCCCCAGCTTGAGAAAAAGTCAATACTTCTTGCAGGTAATTGGGTAGGAAGGTGGTGCACCCAAGGGATCATTCTCCTTCTAGGCTTCCCTATCATCTTCATGTCCTTGATGGCAAATGATTGAGTGCTTTCCAGTGTTTTCTCCAAACATGTAAGGGAATTTAAATTAAGAAGAACTGAAGCTCAGTATGCCAAGATCAGCAGGAAAGAGTATTATTTTCCTTCACACAGGAAAACACAGAAGTAAGCGGATGCTGCTTGGCGCTTGTCCTTCCTGAGTAATCACACTGATGGAAATTCCCTCTCAATAAAGGCCCCCCCGCACCCAGACTTCTGTCCTGCCTGCAGTGCGAAGCAAACTCAGATTTAGCTTGTTAAACTTTTAAACAATCACATGCGTGTCCCATTTTCTGACATAGTAAGTTCTAGAAAAGGACTCACGCCAAATTTTTAAATGTCATTTCTTCTAAGCACTAAAACTTTTCTTAGCACCATATTTTACATATACAACTTTTAAAATACTGCAGTCAAATTTATTCCCGAGCTAGGTAAGTTCCTGAACTTTTGTACTCATGGTGGCTGCTGTTTCAGAGGCTGCCTCTGAGCACTTGGTGGTTTGCCCTCTAGATGAGGGATGTAAACTAGAACACCTACAGAGGTCAGAAAAGTGAGTGAGTGAAGCCAGAAACATCCAGGACTGTTAGAGGCAATGATGGGAAGTGTAGACAACTTGAAAACATGGACCCCATCCACAGAACTGCTACCAAGCTCCAGAAAATTGCCTTCACGAAGAATAAAATCTCAATATTGCCAATTCTTCTAATTCTGCCAAAGATTTGCCAATTTCTAACTTTTAAGGGAAGCTGGAAATCTGGATATTAAATAAAATCAATTGGCAACCAATTCAATCAAAAGAAAATCAATACACTGTGGCCAAACTTGTGCAGTGGTTTGTGATTTCTAACCAGTATTATCCCCTTCCAAAATTCATAATACATTGCATTAGGCTATATTGGGCTGCAGTAGGAAATTAAACCAAATGCACAGTGGATAAACACACAGAAGACTGTTTCTTGCTCACATAACAATTCATAGTAGTTCCAAATCAGTTGACATGAGTGGGAACGGAGGATGCAGGGGAGGTGAGGAAGGGCCTGCTGCCTACATTTGAAGGACGAAGCAGACTCCGGATGCAGAGCTCAGACTCAGATCAGATTGCAGACCAGCAAAAACAGGCCAGAGGCAAAAGCACCTCTCCATAAGACTTGCCCCCTAGTGCCATGACAGTTTACCATTTCTATGGCAACACCCAGAAGTCATTGCCCTTTTCCATGGCAATGGCCCAATGTCCCAGAAATATACTTTTTCTAGAAATTTCTACATATTCCATCCTTTAATTTGCATATAATCAAAAGTGGGTATAAACATGACTGCAGAACTGCCCCTGAGCTACTCTCCACCCACTGCTTAGGCAGTAGCCCTGCTCTGCAGATGAAGCCATGGAGCTGCCTCAAGAAAGTTGTTTTCTTCTACCACTGCTTGCTCTCCAATTCTTTCCTGAGCAAAGCCAAGAACCTTCCCTGTTTAAGGCCCAATTTGGGGCTCACCTGCCCTGCATTTCAGTCATTCCAGAAACCAGGGTAAGAAGCTCTGCCATTTCCAGTGTATAACTCTCAAGGGCACCCTGGGGGCCACCTCTGTCCCAGTCACATATTAACTCCTTCCTTGTGGAGGCAAACGTGCTGGAGGGGAAAGATGGAAGTAAAAGATCTAAATGTACCTTTCTCCTAACATAACTTTTCTGTTCAAAATCTGGAGTTATTACTCTAGGGCAATCTAGAGAGAAACTGGTATCTTGTATTAGTGCTCTTTGCCTGCTTTTTAAAAGTGACAGGGTATAGTTTTTACGATATTCCAAAGTTTGCAAGGGATATATGCACGTTCTCCACTTTGAGATGGGGAAAAAAAAAAAAAAAAAGAAGTTACCAGTGATTGCCAATAATGGGCATGATTTCACAATCATCACAAAACATTAGAGCTGAAAGCATACTTAAAGACACAGCACAGCCTTCTCAATGTAGAGGAATGCTTCTCAATGGTTTTGCAACTCATTTGAGGCAGATGTACAATAAGAAAAATCCCAAACCACAGTTTTCTCCACTACTTTATGTATATGGTCTGAGTGGCAGTGTAAAACAGTTTGTCCATATAGCTTAAAGGAATATTATTATAAGATGGTCTATTTTTAAATGTAGATTTCGAAAGATAATAGCAGCATAAAAGGGCAAGAGGAATGTAATAGACAGCTGTCCTTTTTTGCCTTCCCAATATACTTTCTCTCTTCTTCTGGCAACAGCACCCTAAACTTCCTTTAAGGAACAAGCTGTCTGTCCCCATATTAAATATCGTTTGACCCCATACTTTCCTCCAGTGCCAGGAACAGGCAGATGTCCCAAACCTGGCCAATCAGAGCATCTCTGCTGTGACCAGAGTAGCTAGTTCCGGGATAAACATACGTTCCAAAAAGGCAAACAGACTACATTCAGGGACTTTTATTAGATTCCTTGGACAGAGGAAAAAGGTTTCTGCTGGACTTGAATAAAAGTAAGGGATAAGCAAGGAGTTGTTCAGCCTATTGAGTAACTACTTCATTTATTCATGAAGGTGATAGAAAGAAAGTCCTCCATCCCCTGGCATTAGTTGAATCTCTGGATCAAATAATTATTTGAACCTCTGGATCTAGCTGCTTGCAGTGTGAATCCTAGTTGTTACTGGGTTTTTTTCTTTTTCTTTTTTTTTTTTTTTAATTGTACTTTGGGCTCTGGGGTACATGTGCACATCCTGCATCCTGTAGGATTGTTATATAGGTACATACATGCCTTGGTGGTTTGCTGTCTCAATCCCCACCCCACCCCGCCCTGTCACCTACATCAGTCATTTCTCCTGGTGTTATCCCTCCCCATCCTCCCCGCCTCCTGCTGTCCCTCCCCTCCCCTCCCCTCCACCTCCCCACTTGCCCCAGTGAGTGCTGCTCCCCTCCCTGTGCCCAAGTGTTCTCATTCTTCATCACCCGCCTATAAGTGAAAACATGCAGTGTTTGGTTTTCTGTTATTGTGTCAGTTTACTGAGAATGATGGTTTCTAAATTCATCCATATCTCTACAAAGGACACAACTCATTGTTTTTTATGGCTGCATAGCATTCCACGGTGTATATGTGGCATACTTTCTTTGTCCAGTCTATCATTGATGAGCATTTGGGTTGGTTTCAAGTCTTGCCATTGTAAACAGTGCCCCACAATGAACATATGCGTGCATGTGTCTTTATAATAGAACGATTTAGAATCCTTTGGGTATATACCCAGTAACGGGATTACTAGATCAAACGGAGTTTCTATTTCTAGATCCTTGAGGAATTGCCACACTGTCTTCCCTAATAGTTGAACTAATTTACACTCCCACCAACAGTGTAAAAGCGTTCCTATTTCTCCACATCTTTCCAGTATCTTTTGTCTCCAGATTTTTTAATGATTGCCATTCTAACTGGCGTGAGACGTTGTTTTAAGTAAATTTGAGGTGGGTGATTAAAAAAAAATTACTGCTAACAAAAAAAGTTACAGAGAAATCAGCTACCATTTTCAAGAATGAAAAAGTCAAAACTGACAACTTATTTACTGTTTTTGAGGGAATCTCCAGAGCCTTCAGAGGGGAGATACAAAGATATAAATGGAAATAATAGTCACAGTAATAAGTACTCAATAAATGTGAGTTAGGTGCTGCTCTAAAAACCTTACTTGTATTAATTCACAGAAATTTCACAATCCTGTGAGGAAGACATTATCATTATCTCCATTTTGCAGATATAGGAATTCACAAAATTAGCAAGTATTAGAGCCAGGAATGAAAGCTTCATTCTATAAACTTCAAAGATGTAGTTCTCATTCCTCATGTTGTAATATCTTGAGAGATACTTCTTCACAAATGACATTGGTCCCAAAAATTGGTAGGACTGTTCATTATAAAATGTTACATAGAATAGGACTGGTTTTTCCACTTATTTGAATAATAATAATAATACTCTTCCTCATGGAGGACTTCACCTAGTCTGAAAATATGAAAATTAAAGTCAAAGCCAACATTAGCCTATGTGGCTCCTCTGGGCAAATGCAGCCTTATTTCAGGCTAGTTTCTCTTAGCCTAGTGCTTTTGTGCAGTGCACCAACTGTACAATCAGACACAGCAGCCCTGACTAAAGACCAAGTTGATTTAATAAATTGCTCAAAATCAGAGACCGTAAAAGGAACAGAACCAGAACCAGAACTAAGGTTTCTAAATGTCCACGACAGCATTAAAACACAACCCAGTCTTCTCCTGAGTCCCCCTCTTTACGCTAGTGTTCCTCACGCATGCTCAGTGCTACAAATATCTGCATCATGTTTTTATCCCGAGTCAACTATAAAGAATAAAAGACCAAAACTTTGCTGTCAGTTGTTCATTCCACTTGTTTCTCTTGATCTGTGCATAGGTTTGAGCACATCAATTACATTTTTATGCATTAGTCTGCCCATCTGTAAAGTGGAAATAAATATCTACCCCCACTAGGTTGTTGGCATAGTTACTGGCCCCATAGCAAGCACAAACAAATGGAAGGTCTTTCTTTCCTACCTCTATCTGCCCCCCAGACTCTGCTCACCCAGACATTCTGAACAGGGCACTGACTTTGGGAGCAGCCAGCAGTGAGGTCTCCAGGACTTCCTCTTCTGATTAATGAAAAATCTACAATACTCAGTGGAACTAGGGGTGGAGTGTTTTGATAGAGCAGAGGCAATCTTCCCTTCCCTCATTATATCTTAGAAGGCCCAGATCAGACACTCCACACTTAGTTTGCTCCCATAGGACAGGGTTGACCTAGAACTATAAAATGTGACTACCATGATAAGTTTGCTAAAGATATCATGGCCAGAATTAGTGAGAGAAGGGAAAAAGCATTTTTAAGCTGACATTAAAGGGCAACTGGAAGAGAAAATGGAACAACCAAAATTGCTTTTAAGACATCCATATAAAATAATAGAGGCATTTAAGAATCTGGTTAGATGCTATTAGTTTGTATTTCAGTTAAAAAAGAAAAACTTCCCAAAATTCAGTGTGGCAAATAGCATTTACTGCTTTATCTCTAACAAAAAATGAAGAATGCAGAATGTGACTCTTTTATTTCAGGAGAAAAATAAAAGGATGCACTATTTTTCTTTCTAGCACTTACTTTATGCTTTCCATGTGCTGCATATAACACAGACATGTCCCTGTTCCTTGTGAGGTTCATGATTAGATGGGGAAAGAAGCAAATGAGAAGGGAAGGTGAATAACTACATGAGACAGAATATTTTAAGTTAGCTGACACTTGATAAACTCAATAGTTACAGAAGTTTATAGGGTGGAGAATTCATTCAAAACTCTTCTCCTCCCTTCCTTTCATATCCATATCCAATCAATCAGCAAATCCCATCTTCTCCACGTCCTCCTTCTCTCCCCAACTCATTTTGTCCATCACCATTGCTCCTCCCTTGTTCTGGTCACCGACTTCTCTAGCCTTGACAATTTTAGCAGCCTTTGCAGCCTCCAGCCTTGCTGCTCCCATACTGAACTTTGATTAGCGTTTTCAAAATGCATACTTAATTAAATCACCTTCACTGCTTAAACCACTTTGATGATGCCCCACTGACGTCAGAAAAAATCAAAATTACATTAAATGATACAAGAGTTCTTCATTCCCTGCCTGTCTCTGCAGCTTCATCTCCTACCATTCATCTTCATATGCAAGGCTAGACTGAACACCAAGGTCTCCTGTCTCTGGCAAGCTGTCTTCTTTCTGCCCAGAATGATCTTACCCTCACTCATTGTTTTATATCTGGATTATTCCTGTTTATTCATTTTAATTTAGCTTTAGATGTCACCTCCTCTGGGAAGGACTCTCTGACCCTTCACAAGACAGACAGATAGATAGACCCCACACATATACTTAACAGGTATTCCACCTGCGTACCCCTCCAGCATATTGTATTTACCCTAATCAAGATATTATATTGGAATTTTTGTTTGCATCTCTGTGTCTCTGCTAGACTCAAAGCTCACTGAGACCTGCAGCTCTGGCAGTGTAGTAGATTTCCAGTGCCTAGCAAAGATTCTAGCAGACATTAAGGACTCAGAAAGTGCATATAAAATGAATGAGAAGGTTAAAGTTTCTGGAAGATAAGTTAGGAAAAAGAGTTCTAAGTCAGATTTAGAGGCATGTAAACAGATAAATTAGAATGGAGGGAGACTTTTCAAATATTTTTGATAAACAATTAAGCTTACTAAAATGCAAATATTCTTATGGCTCACACTCAAAGACATTGTTTATCATCGAGTATGTTCCAATTTAAAGCCAGGCACTACATAAATAAGAGAGACTGTCAGAGGGAAGAAGCTTTTGTGGGGGGGGTCAAAGAAAACAAAACTCATTGTTTCTAAATGAAACACCTCCATTTTAGCCTGTTTATTCTTCCAATCAGCAAAATTTTTCAGACTTCAGTTAGGAAAAGAGACCTTAGATAAATGTTTTAAAATATTTGTTTCCAAAATATTAAGTGCCACATTGTAATTGAAATAAAATATATTACCTTACAGGAGAAAGCAACATTTAGTGGTTCTCACTATAATGGGAAACCCAAATGTCTTATCCTGACTCTTCATATCTCTCCATCTTGGCTTTTTAAAAAATCTCTTTAGTCTTCTTTTTGCTAACTTTTCTAGTCCCATAGAATGCTTAATATTCCCGGAAAAACCTTAGTTGTATGCTCATACCTTTACCTTTTTTATATCTCGTTACTTTTTCTGGAATACTTTTCTCTTTCCTGAGCTGATATACTCGCTCATTAATGTTCAATTCAAATTCTTACCTCCTCTGTGAAGTCACTTCTATCCCCTGCAAAAGTGACCTAGTTGTCTCATTTCAATTATTTCACAGTTGTCTATCTTTATTCAAATACTTTCCAAAGAGCACTAGTTTCATGGATTGTCAATAGGTCATACAGGGAACAACAGTTTTCATTTTCAATAAATTGTGAAATATTTGGCTATAGCTATAGCATTTCTGCATATTTTAATATGCTAATAAGCACTATCAAACCTATTTGATTATGGTTTGATGCATTTTTCCCAATTTTATACAATCATAAAATTTTTGAAACCAGGAATCCTTTTCTTCACAAAATATAACTTGTGTTTTTCCAAATGTTTTGGGAAATGTGACTTACTATGTGGTTATCTACATGTCCCAGTCTTTCTGGAAATAGATCTCATTTCTTATTGATCTTTGCAACCTCAATAGTCAATACACAGTTAGTTGTTAATAAATATCTCTATGAATTAATTTAGAGAAAGAGGAGAAGGTACTGAAAATAGGTAATAGGGATGGCCAACCCCATGTATCTCTTACAATGGAAAAAGGAAATACTCACCTATACACATTGTCCTACCAGTGCAGTCCTATGTAACATGACTTAATTACAAGTCATAGAAATCCAACTCAACCTCAACTTTACTAAACAGAAATTTCTTGGTAATGTAGTAGAATACTGGAGTAGGTTACAGATTTGATGGGGAGGCTGCAAAAATCTAGGACCTAGAGGAGAAGAATGAGTGACTTCATGCTGTTAGCACACAAATGCTCTCCTTGCATCTATCTTTCACCACTGCAATGCTGTTTCTCCTTGTACTTATGCATCATGTTCTCTAACTGAAATTGATTAGTCAGAATGACAGGAAACATAGGAACCTTAGCCAAAACAAATACTCTTATCAGAAAGTACAAGCCTCTTTCTCTCAATGTCATTAAGCTGACATCACTTAAGGGGTCTATTGGCCTTTGCATAGGTTATAAGCCCAGGCTTAGGACCTATTTCTATTTGTAGAGCGATGGGTAATAGAACAAAGACCTTACCCCAACTCTGGCCATTCCTGTATTCAGGGTTTTTAGTGCATTTTCAAGAAAGGGAAAATGAGAAAGTCTGCTGAGATGACCAAGAAAAAGTTACTACTACCCACTCTAGGTAATAACCCATGGCTTTAATGGAAAGGCTGTTCAGACATTTGGTAACTGGGAAATAACCCTTCCTTCTCATTGTGGAGAGAGTGATGTCTTGATGTCTGTTTTGGCATCAAGCATCTCTCTCCCATTGTGAAGGAACAGCCTTTCAAACAGCAAAGCAAAATGACATAGGGAATATATATTTAGCTTATTGAAGTGGAAAGCTACTGAGTTTGTCCTTAAATGCAACTATATGAACCCTTTTAAAACCCTTGGGAGCAAGGTAATAAGAGAAATACTTTTCTGATAGGTTAACCATGACAAGCTAGGTCTTTATTTTCTGTGTCGTTGTTGTCATTGTTGTTGTAGTTTTTCTGGTTAGAGAAAACACAATTTGACCCCCAGACTACCCAAAAAATCTGGTTAAAAATAAGGTGAGTTGTACACAAGGCTGTTATAATCTACAAATGGTCAACATTATTTAATATTTATCTTTTCTGCCATACTGGGAAAAAGAAAATTGGATGAGCCATTTATATTTTACTTTCCTAGACTGCTTACCTAGAGTTTTCCAGTCATTAATGAAGCAAAGTTTAATTTTTGAGAGATAGAAAGAAAAATGAAGAATTAAAATTGTAATTGGAAAAATTGCCTCCATCAAAATTGCACATCAAGATGCTTGAAAGAATGGGCTAAATAAGTTCAGGCATCCATTAGTTCCCAAATTGAATTAAAATATATTGAGTGCTAATTCAAAAATCTGAAGGCAGCCAGCTGGAATAGAATGGGAGTCATCTGAATCTAAAAGGGTAGTGCAGACAACACAAAGTAAGGAAAGATGATGGCATTTTTGCTGACCTGAAAGAACAAAAAGAAATCTTAAGAACTACTGGTAATTTATTACAGCCCATTATACTAATATTGCTGTTTGCTGCAAGCCTGCATGATGGGGAGTCCCTTTTGATTCCACACATCACAACAGCACCGTTCTAACCCTCCTTTCTGCTCCTCCCACAGGAAGCCCTTTTTCTCTGCCATTCGCTGTGTGCAGCAGAGATGACCTATGGTAATTGCTGGAAACATTTTCACCCATATTTCTTAGCAAATGTAATTTCCTTTTGATGCTGCCACGTCGTCTCCCCACCCTGCTGTGACAGCGAACTCCAATAATCATGCCACTAACATTCAGATAGAGATCAAGTAATGCAGCCAGCTGTATCACAACTTTTGACTTTCAACTTTGTACTTACTTGGGTGCACATATTACCATTTGAGGAAATGAAAAACATTTTTTTCTCTAATGAAAATAGCTTTTGGCTTGAGGTGAAGATGGTGGAATTGTCCTGAGTTTAAAAAAAAAAAATCTCTTTTATATAATTTGGCTCTAACAGAAGTCCTTTTTTAAAAAAGTGAATGCTTTTCTCTAACACATTTTCAAAGTACCCCATGATTAAAATACTAATTAGTATGGTTTTGAAGAAATGGTCCTATTTGTAAGACTGTCCTCCAAATATTCCAAGTCTTTAAAATAATTTTTTTGAAGGAAAGAAGAGGAGGCAGAGAAAGGAGGGAGAAAAGGTTGAATAACAAACTATTTCAAAATTTAGTGGCATAAAACAGCCACTCATTATGTTCATGGATTCTATGGCTCAGAAATCTGAACAGGGCACAGCAAGAATGGCTTGTTTCTGCTCCCTGCTGTCCGGAACCTCTGCTGGAAGACTTGAGAGCTGAAGTCTAGAAGCATCGGGAGACTCACTCACTCAGGTGCCTCGCAGTCGATGCGGGCTTTGTACCAGACATCTTAGCTGAGGCTAGTGTCAGCTGGAATACATAGGCATGCACTCTCTGCTGGGCCTGGGTTTTCTCACACCCTGGCAGCTTGGGACCAATATACAATCCCCCAAAGATCAGGTGGAACATGCCATGTCTTGGTATCACTTGCCAAGAACACCCGGTAAATTGATGAACTAACATTTCATTGGAGCCAGCAAGGAAATAGTATGTCATTTGAACCAAGGTCACTCTCCACATGATGTCATCATAGAAGAAAGAAGGAAAGCTGCCCAAGAAGAGAAAAATAAGCCTGACAAGTTGCCAAACTTTGAATTGAGTATTTATCCAAAAATTGTTTTATACCTGAAGAGTTTGAATTAACTTTAAACAAAGTTTAAATATTTTCTGTTGCCTGCTGAAATGAGAGTACAAGAACAAGATGAAATCAGTTATAAAAACATCAAGACAGACACTTTATTTTTATGTCTGAGTTGTAGAAAACGCATCTTTGGTCCTAGTAAGTGAAGAATCTGTGCAGATTTTCAATATGTGAAGAGAAAGCTTTTCTTTGAAACATAAGCTACTTGAGGTGATTAACTGTAACTCTTGACATCTACTTAATTAATTTTTATTGAATGTCTACCATGAGCAAGGCATTTCTAGTAGGCACTAAAAATAAAGAAATGAATGGCACAGCTCCCGTCCTCAAGGAGCTCTGCGTCTGCACTATAGGAAGACAGCAAACAATCATTTTAACATGGGAACTCCACAGGTTCATTCAAAAGGTAGACACACCTGTGCATGGTCTTAAGACCTCAGGAGAGAAGACAGGCATCATAAAAGTTGTAAAAAACTAAAACATGTGCCATATCCACAGATGTTTCATTATTTGTTCAGCTTAGTTGGTTAGTGAAGACTAATAATAAGGTCAGGGTAGTAGATTCATTTCCTTTGTGGCCCAGTTAGCTCTGTACACAAACAAATTATGTTCTGTGTAGGGAAAAAAAATCTCAAACCACGTCTTTCCTCTACTCTAACACTACCACAGCAACAATCATCAACACAGAAGACTTCTTTGACCAAATGTGTGAGCCTTTTTCTCCCACACACCAAGCAGCAGACACCAGCTGGTTGTCCTCCAATTTAATTCCAATACCACCCACCTGGAGAGAGTGTCAGATTCTACATACTGGGGGCTTCCTGGGGAGACTGCCTCTCACACCCCTAGACAATAGTCACAAGTCCAGGCCTCCAGAACTTCTGACCAACTGTTTCAAGTTGAGGTTCCCACAACTCCCTCTTTGGGTTGGGTTAATTTGCAGGCTCATAAAAATCAAGAGAGACATTTATGTTTACTGACTTAAGGATATTACAGAGGATACAGATAAAGAGATGTGTAGAGTGAGTTATGGGGGAAAGGGCTGGAAGCTCCCATGTCTTCCCTGAGTGCACTACCCTCCAGGAACCTCCACGTGTTCAGCTACCCAGAAGCTCCCTAAGATCTCCATAATAACCCTCTTGAATTTTTATGGAAACTTCACGATGCAGCATTTTTTCCTCCTTTCCAGAGGTGGGACCTTCTCTGGGAAGAGTCTTAAAACCTGCAATCAGAGAGGCGGTGGGGGTGGGAGAAGATGGGAGTCCTGCCTTGAGGCAGGTGAAAGGAGGACAGGAGTGAGATTCTGCTCCCTGAGGCCTAACCGATATAACATTAAAACAAGGACTATGGAAGTTTAAATCCTGGAGCCATGGACAAAAACATATATATAGGCCGGCACAGTGGCTTACAGCTGTAATCCCAACACGTTGGGAGCCTGAGGCAGGTGGATCACAAGGTCAGGAGATCAACATGGTGAAACCCCATCTCTACTAAAAACACAAAAATTAGACAGACATGGTGGTTCATGCCTGTAGTCCCAGCTACTAAGGGAGGCTGAGGAGGGAGAATTGCTTGAACTTGTGAGACAGAAGCTGCAGGGAGCTGAGATCGTGCCATTGCACTCCATCCTGGGTGACAGAGCAAGACTCCATCTCAAAAAAAAAGAAAAAAAAAAGCACATATAAAAACATATATATCTCATAACACCACAGTTCCAGAGCTGTCATTCCATCCCTGTTTCTCATCAGTATTATCTTGAAAATTAATAATTAGAAGTAGGACTGATTCCTGAGTCTAAATATTTGGGAGGCATTAATTCTCATTATAGAAATTACCTTAATGTTTACCAGCTTCTGACAGTGATTCTGTTCTACCAAGTCACCATGTAGCAGGAGAGATGTGAGAGATGTCAATTGTGAACCATTTGGAGTCCAAAATTTCACCCAAATTAAGACATCATCAGTTATAAGGTGCCCAGTATTTTCTTTACTGCTAAGAAAGACAAGTGAGGTCAAACTATGGTACTATGCCAAGGCATTCTCAATTGCATTTCATATCCCAAGTTTAGAGATATAAAAATGAAAAATATTTCATCTTACAATCAGTGAGATATGGCATCATATGAGAAACGCTGACGGATCTCCAGGGAAAAAAGAATAATGAGGTAAATTCTG
This sequence comes from Saimiri boliviensis, assembly GCF_048565385.1. Classification (NCBI taxonomy): domain Eukaryota; kingdom Metazoa; phylum Chordata; class Mammalia; order Primates; family Cebidae; genus Saimiri; species Saimiri boliviensis. The sequence goes on from NC_133468.1 coordinate 19,373,355, forward strand.
CTGAAAACTTTGGAACAGAAATTCTTAAATAAGTGGGAATGGTGCTTAATAGGTTTAAGAGACAAACTCTTGGCTCTTGGCCATGGCCTACAGAGTCCTGTACAATCTGTTTGTGGCTACCACTCCAGACTCTTCTGGCAACATGCTCTCCTCTCATTCAATCCAGCCTCCCTGGCCTCCTAGGCTGTGGTGTGAACATAGTAGGCTCACTCCTGGCTTAGCCTTGTTCTTTGTTTCCTTCCTGAAACTTTACATAGGGTTTTCTTATGGAGTGACCCTTCATTCCATTCAAGTTTGTGGTAAATATCACCTCCTCTGATCATCCTATCTATTTCCCCTACTATTATAAGTACCTAATTAGGACTGGAAAGGTTTTTTTTTTCCTCAATATGAAATGAATGCTTGACATAATAGACATGAAATAAATATATGTGAATAAGTCACAGTCATCCACAAGTAGAAAAGGACTGAAAGTATCTAATTTAATCCAATCTCAAGACTGATTAGTGTAAATGGAAAATGAATTTTAAAGATGAAATTGGGTGATGCTATTTGAGGTACTCTCCAACAGAGCCCATAGAAGAATCATTCCTGACTTTTTCAAGGTTAGGGATAATTTAAAAATTAGAGAAGAAAATAAAAAGTTACAACATAAAGGGTACCCATTGAGGAAGCTAATTAAAAACTATTAATATTTGTGAACAGAACATTCCTCTTATCCCCTCTTCAGGGGACTCAACATCACTGGCTTCAGGAATAACCAAGTCACCACAGATAAAGACAAGAGAGATGACAACAAAGTGATAACTTTAGTTTCGGAGGAATGACAAAAATCATTTAAGGGTTAGGAAAAGAAATGAATAAGGCAGCAAGATACCCCTGAAAGGTGCCAGGACCATCCGGCATGAAGAGAACCACCATTTCCCAAATGCTTATAGGTGCCAGGTGCTGCAGGTGTTGCAGAATGGATCAAGTGGGCTCACTGCAATCCTTTCCTACTTCCATTAACTTTTCCTACTTCACCCATATGGCTCAAGCAAATTAGGCAGCTTCTAAACTGGACACAAAAGAGAGATCTCATTTACTTGGTAAATTAAAACAAAAAAAAAAAAAAGAAAACATAGTAATGTCATCAATCTCCAGGTCTCCTTCAACTTCATATTCTTCCATTATCAGTTTCAAGAATTGGGCATGTGATGCTTTGGGATGGGTGTGGCTTGCCTTTGGCCTGATGTTATGATTTTTCTAGAAATATCTAGAAAATGTTTCTATATGGGGACATCCTAGGAGGAGCTAAAAGATTTGAGTAGGGTCTTGGAGTTTTGTCTTGATGTAGTAGAGGTGTAACTGGCAAAAGGTTCTGGCTGCTGGCCACCTATAGAAAGAAGTTAAAATAATAGTGAGTTGTGATTTTTAAAAGAGTGAGATTTCTTTATTATTGGTGCTAGCAAAGGGAAGAGTAGAAAGTAGTTTCATTCTTCAGTTTCTGGAGGGAGTATAGGGGTTTTTAAAGAAAGAGTTTGGAATGCAGAAGAGGCATGGGGACTAGGAGGTATCAGATGGCATAACTTGCTCCATTGGCTCATACTGAATTGTTGTTCCATGTGGTGAAGGGGAGGATGCCATTGTGGATCCTACCAGGTTATAAATTAATATGTCAATCTTGTAGTCACTGTTTAGCTGGGAGTGGATTCCGGCCTTGAAGTAATCTTTTGTTGGAGAGAAGTGTCTGGTCCCTATCAGGATCTGACCCCTGAAGCTTCTAAGGAAATATATGACCAGATAAGTGAGCATGGTGTGTGCTTAACAAGTATCTAGGTAAATAAATGTGCATAAGGCATGGGAGTACAGAATCGGAAAAGAAAGAGAGTAGAGGTTCACAGCACATTCTGAGGCTGTATTTCAAGATGAAAGGCAACACATATGCAGTTTGTCTCAAAGTTTTATCTAGGGCCTGAGCAGTGGGGAGAAGGAGAGGGGAAAGAAAAACAAAGTTTTAAAATGTAGTTAGAGGCTAAGCCACTAAGTTGTTCAGTTACAGATGTAATGAAACTTTTACATCTCCAGATTCTAAAGTAGAGCTCAGAGTTTAAAGCGTTTCTCCCAACTTCTGTCCACCTGAGCAAACCAGCTTCTCCCTGGCACTTATCCTCTAAGGATAATATTTCAGAAAAAAAGGTAGGAAAGATTTTTCAAGGGATTATTTTATCCTAATACCCAAGAGAAAAGATAGAAGCTGTTATAATTGGCTCAACTACTTTATCTTATTTGGAGATTCAGCTAACAAAGTTAAGACACGAAAGCATTACTCTGGCAGTGTTTGGTAGGCTGGAACAAAAATCTTTTTTAATTCATTGTCATACTTGCCAAGTCACCATCAAAAGTAGTGGATCCTTAAGATTAGAAACAAGACAAGGACGTCTATAGTACTAGAAGTCCTAGCCAGAGCAATTAGACAAGAGAAAGAGATAAAAGACATCCAAATTGGAAAGAAGAGATGCTAAATTGTCCTTGTTTGTAGACAACATGATCTTATATATAAAAAACCTTAAATACTCTATCAAAAAAACTGTAAGAACTAATAAAAGAAGTCAACAAAGCTTCAGGATATAAAACCAATATCAAAATTCAGAGGCATTTCATACACTAGTAATAAGCAATCCAAAAAGTAAATCAAGAAAACAACCTCATTTACAATAGCTATAAAAAAAATGCTTAAGAACAAATTTAACCAAGGAGGCGAGAGATCTTTACAATGAAAACTGTACACTAAAATCTGATGAAATAAATCAGAGAAGATACAAATAAATGGAAAGATTTTTCATGGTCATGGTTTGCAAGAATTATTTTTATTTTTATTTTTATTTTTATTTTATTTTATTTTTTTTTTGAGACGGAGTTTCGCTCTTGTTACCCAGGCTGGAGTGCAATGGCGTGATCTCGGCTCACCACAACCTCTGCCTCCTGGGTTTAGGCAATTCTCCTGCCTCAGCCTCCTGAGTAGCTGGGACTACAGGCACGCGCCACCATGCCCAGCTAATTTTTTGTATTTTTAGTAGAGACAGGGTTTCGCTATGTTGACCAGGATGGTCTCAATCTCGACCTCGTGATCCACCCGCCTCGGCCTCCCAAAGTGCTGGGATGACAGGCTTGAGCTGCTGCGCCTGGCCAGTTTGAAAGAATTATTTGTTAAAATGTCATAATTACCCAAACTGATCTACAGATTCAAAACAATCCCTATCAAAATTCCAATGACATTCTTCACAGAAATAGAAAAAAAAGATTCTGAAATTTGTAAGAAACTACAAAAAAACCCAAATAGCCAAAGCAATCTTGAACAGAAAGAACAAAACTATAGGTATCAATACTACCTAAGTTCAAAATACACTATACATCTATAGTTATCAAGACAGCATGGTATTGGCATAAAAAAGATACACTGATCAATGGAACAGAACAGAGAGCTCAGAAACAAATCCACATATTTATGAACAGTTGGTTTTTGACAAAAGTGCCAAGGACACATACACTGGACCTTTGGGAAAGGGCAGTATCTTCAATAAATGGTCTTGGAACAACTGGATACTCCCATGCAGAAAAATGAAATATATACTTATCTCACGCTATATACAAAAACCAACTTAATTGGATTAAAGACTTAAATGTAATAACTAAAACTATAAAACACCTAGAAAAGGACATGGAATAAAAGCTGCATGATATTGATCTGGACAAATACTTTGGATACGAACTTCAAAGTGCAAACAAAAAAAAAACAAACATTTGGAGTTACATCAAACTAAAATGCCTTTACACAGCCAAGGAAAACAACAACAGAGTAAAGAGAAAACCTAAAGAATGGGAGAAAATATTTGCACAAAAGTTATCTAATAAAGGGTTAATACCAAAAATACATAAGAAATTCATACAACTCCAGAATAAGAAAACAAATAATCCAGCTAAAAAATGAACAGAGGGACAACAGATAATTCTCAAAAAAAAAAAAAAAGACATGTAAATGGTGTCAACATCGTTAATCATCAGAGAAATGCAAATTAAAACTACAGTGAAATATCATGTAGCACCTAGTAGAATGGCCACTAACAAAAAGGCAAAAAACAACAAGTGTTAGGATGTAGAGAAAAGAGAATCTTTGGACTGTTGGTGGGAACATAAATTAGTACAGCCATTATGGAAAAGAGTATGATGGTTCCTCAAAAAACTAAAAATAGAACTGCTAAATGATCCAGCTATCCCACTACTGGGTATATATCCAAAGGAAATGAAATCAGTATTTTGAAGCAGTATCTGCACTCCCTATTTATTGAGGCGTTATTCACAATAGGCACTTAGTTTGATTCCATATCTTGGCTATTCAGTGGATAAATGGATAAAGGAAATGTGTTGTATATACACAATGGAATACTACTCAGACTTTCTAAGGAAGAAAATCCTGTCATTTGCAACAATATAGATGAACCTAGAGAACATTATGTTGCATGAAATAATCCAGGCACAGAAAGACAAATTCCATATGACCGATCTTACATATGAAACTGAAAAAAGTTAAACAAATAGAAGCGGAGAGTAGAAAGTGATTACCAAAGGCTGAGATGGGGGCTAGGATGGTGAAATGTTAGTCAAATGAAAGAAAATTTCAGTAAGATGGAAGAAATAAATTCAACAGATCTATTGTACAACATTCTGACTATAGTTAATAGCAATATATTTCTTGTAAATCTGAAAATTCCTGAGAGTAGATTTTGTTCCCACCACAAAAAAAGTGATCAGTATGTGAAGTAACACATATGCTAATTAGCTTGAGTTCAATTAGCCATTCTATAATGTTTACATATTTCAAAATTTGTACACAATAAATATATGCAACTTTTATCAATTTAATGATAAAGAAAAATGTTTAAAAATATTTAAAAGCCCTGGGCCTGAAGTATGACTAATTCATTTCCTTGTATCAGGAGAAAAAAAAATAAACTTTAAAGTTCTCATAGCACAGAGCATGGGGCCAATGGAAACTAAAACAGTTTGGCTCTGGGTGAGGCACAATTTGTAGGGAGTTGGGAGATGCACCTATCAATTGCCTGGTTTACCTATACCTCAGAGCCCTGTATTTTCCTGAAGGAGAAACAGAACTAGTGCTTTGCAAGTGGGTCTCTCATAATCACTTAATTATGATTATTCAGACACAAAAGGAAATTTAGGAATTAGCAACCACAGTAATCAGCATTCTTCCCATTTTGAAGATGAGGACATACAGTACACAGCAAAGCCCAAACTCAGCATGTCTGTGTGATCTTAGCCCTGAGCTATCATTTCAAGAGAAGACACATCAAGAAATAAGGCCACAGCCAAGAGACAAAGAGCTGGGATTAGCAGCTTGTGACATCGGAGAACACAGGTAACATCTCAGAGCTCCACTGCAGCAATGGAAGGAACTTAGAAGGAGGGATTTCAGTGACTTGACCAAATCAGATTTTAACATTTCAACCAATTATAAATTAATGATTGTGAACTCACATGTTTGCTCAAGGGCCTCTGGATATGTCTTAGGGAAGGAATAGGAATGAATTTTAACAACTACATACCAAGCTTATTTTTTAATTGTTTAAGAGCAATGCTATCATTAAAAATTGACATTATATACATAGAAAAATCAGGAGGATTACCCACCAAAAAAATAAAGATTAACTTTGTCTGCAGGGGGAAGAGAAAGTTTATTACTATGGTTATCTTTCACTCTCCATATTATATATTTCTATGTTTGAAGTTTTCACATTGAGCATATCTTCTGTATCTGGGGAAAAACAAGGTGTTTTTTTTATCTTTACAACAACAAGAAAGATCAACAAAAATATTCAGAATACAAAATCATTTAAAAAATGATTTAAAAGTTTAAAAACAGAAGTAAAGACATTAGAGCCAAGAAGAAAGAACTGGTACTTTAATTACCAGTATTCTTTTGTCTTTCACTTTCAAAAAAATACATAAGGTGCAATATGAAGGACTTAAGAGGAAAGTGGCCACTTTATTATTACTTGGAGGAAGAGGAGTCAGAAAGAACAAAGGAGTTCATTGACAGGTGTTACTGTAGTGATGTTATTAGAATGGAAAAAAAAGGGATTCGGAGTCATAAGCATTTGTTTTATCTGTCGCACTCTTTCTTCATGGAGACACAGTGAATTTGCAAGCCAGCTACTGAAGAAAACTGGCCAGGTAAAATAGAGATAGGGAACAGGAGCAGTTATTCCCCCTAGGAAATCAGTCAATTAAATGCAGCCTGGAAGGGATCTAATCTAATATCAAAGATGCTGTCAGGGGATCAGTTCCCCAGAGTTTAGGGTTAATGATGTAGAGCATGGCAGTATGGCCAAAAGCAAAGAAAAAGAAACCTTACCGAGATCAGGTGTAACTAGAAAAGACCAGAATAAAATAAAGTAAGCATTTCCCAGAGTAATGTAGGACCTTGGGCAGAACCTTCTGCAGACATGTCACAATATTCCCCCTTGCAGCAGTCTTCAAGGGTTTGGGTCCTCCAACAGTTAGCAAGTTTTGCTGTAAATTCTGATATAATTCATAAGTCCTGAGGTTTTAATCTAGTAAGCCCCAAAGTAAGTCCCTCCCCAACCAGGGTGCAACTAGATGAATCACATTAATCTTGAAGGGTTTTTTAAATTAATTTATTAATTTTAATAATATTTATTATTTATGCTGTTTTAAGTTCTGGGGTACATGTGCCGAATGTGCACATTTGTTACATAGGTATACACGTGCCATGGTGGTTTGCTGCACCCATCAACCTGTCATCTACATTAGGTATTTCTCCTAATGCTATCCCTCCCCTATCCCCCAACCCCCTGCTATCCCTCCACTAGCCTCCCACCCCTCAACAGGCCCCAGTGTATGATGTTCCCCTCCCTGTGTCCATGTGTTCTCATTGTTCAACTCCCACTAATGAGTGAGAACATGTGGCATTTGGTTTTCTGTTCCTGTGTTAGTTTGCTGAGAATGATGGTTTTCAGCTTCATCCATGTCCCTGAAAAGGACACAAATTCATTCTATCTTATGGCTGAATAGTAGTCCATGGTGTATATGTGCTACATTTTCTTTATCCAGTCTAACACTGATAGGCATTAGGGTTGGTTCCAAGTCTTTGCTATTGCGAATAGTCCTGCAATAAACAAACATATGCATGTGTCTTTATAGAATGATTTATAATCCATTCAGTATATACCCAGTAATGGGATAGCCACGTCAAATGGTATTTCTAGTTCTAGATCCTTGAGGAATTGTCACACTGTCTTCCACAATGGTTGAACTAATTTATACTCCCACCAACAGTGTAAAAGCATTCCTATTTCTCCACATCCTCTTGTGCCAGTTTTCAAAGAGAATGCTTTCAGCTTTTGCCTATTCAGTATATTTGCTGTGGGTTTGTCATAAATAGCTCTTATTATTTTGAGATATGTTCCATCAATACCTAGTTTATTGAGTGTTTTTAGCATGAAGGGGCAAATTCTATCAAAGACTTTTTCTACATCTATTTTGATAATCATGTGGTTTTTGTCATTGCTTCTGTTTATATGATGGATTATGTTTACTGATTTGCATATATTGAACCAGCCTTGCATCCCAAGAATGAAGTCGACTTGATCATGGTGAATAAGCTTTTTAATGTGCTGCTGGATTCAGTTTGCCAGTATCTTATTGAGGATTTTTGCATCGATGTTCATCAAGGATATTGGCCTCAAATTTTGTTGTTGTTGTGTCTCTGCCAGGTTTTGTTATCAGAATGATGCTGGCCTCATAAAATGAGTTAGGGAGGAGCCCCTCTTTTTCTATTGTTTAGAATAGTTTCAAAAGGATTGGTACCAGCTCCTCTTTGTACCTCTGGTAGAATGTGGCTGTGAAACCATCTGGTATGGGCTTTGTTTGGCTGGTAGGCTATTAATTACTGCGTCAATTTCACAACTTGTTATTGGTCTATTCAGAAATTTAACTTCTTCCTGGTTTAGTCTTGGGAGGGTGTATGTGACCAGAAATACATTCATTTCTTTTAGATTTTCTAGTTTACTTGCCTAGAGGTGTTTATAGTATTCTCTGATGGTAGTTTTTATTTCTGTGAAATCAGTGGTCCTATCCCCCTTTATCATTTTTTTCTTGTGTCCATTTAATTCTTCTATCTTTTCTTCATTATTCTGGCTAGTGGTCTATTTTGTAAATCTATTCAAAAAAACAGCTTCTGGATTCACTGATTTTTTTGAAGGGTTTTTTTCTGTCTCTATCTCATTCAATTCTGCTCTGATCTTAGTTATTTCTTGTTTCTGCTAGCTTTCGAATTTGTTTGCTCTTGCTTCTCTAGTTCTTTTAATTGTGATGTTAAGGTTTGAATGTCAGATCTTTCCTGCTTTCTCCTGTGGACATTTAGTGCTATAAATCTCCCTCTAAACGCTGCTTTTGCTGTGTCCCAGAAATGCTGGTACATTGTGTCTTTGTTCTCATTGGTTTCAAATAACCTTTTATTTCTGTCTTAATTTTGTTTTTTACCCAGTAGTCATTCAAGAGCAAATTGTTCAGTTTCCATGTAGTTGTGTGGTTTTGAGTGACTTTCTTAATCCTGAGTTCTAATTTGATTGCACTGTGGTCTGAGAGACTATTATGATTTCCATTCTTTTGCATTTGCTGAGGAGTGTTTTACTTCCAATAACGTGGTTGATTTTAGAATAAGTGCTATGCGGTGCTGAGGAGAATGTATATTCTGTTGATTTTGGGTGGAGAATTCTGTAGGTGTCTATTATGTCTGCTTAGTCCAGAGCTGAGCTCAAGTCCTGAATACCGGTGTTAATTTCTGTCTTGTTGATCTAATATTGACAGTGGGGTGCTAAAGTCTCCCACTATAATTGTGTGGAGACATTTATAAAGCAAGTTCATGGAGACATTCATATGTCTCCATGAACTTGCTTTATAAATCTGGGTGCTCCTGTATTGGGTACACATATATTTAGGATAGTTAGCTCTTCTTCTTGCATTGATCCCTTTACCATTATCTAATGTCCTTCTTTGTCTTTTTTTATCTTTGTTGGTTTAAAGTCTATTTTATCAGAAACTAAGATTGCAACCCCTGTTTTTGCTTTCCATTTGCTTGGTAAATCTTCCTCCATACCTTTATTCTGAGTCTACGTGAGTCTTTGCACATATGATGGGTCTCTTGAATACAACACACTGATGGGTCTTGACTCTTTTTCCAATTTGCTAGTCTGTGCCTTTTAACTGGGGCATTTAACACATTTATATTTAAGGTTAATAACATTATGTGTGAATTTGATCCTGCCATTATGATGCTAGCTGGTTATTACTGTGTCCATTATTTGATGCTGTTTCTTAGTGTTGATGACCTTTACATTTTGGTTTGATTTTGCAGTGGCTGGTATTGGTTTGTCCTTTCCATATTTAGTGCATCCTTCAGGACCTCTTGAATGGCAGGACTGGTGGTAACAAAATCCCTCAGTATTTGCTTTTTCATAAAGGATTTTATTTCTCCTTCATTTATAAAGCTTCGGTTGGCTGGATATGAAATTCTGGGTTGAAAATTCTTTTAAGAATGTTGAATATTGGCCCCCACTCTCTTCTGACTTGCAGGGTTTCTGCAGAGAGATCTGCTGTTAGTCTGATGGGCTTCCCTTTGTAGGTAACCCGACCTTTCTCTCTGGCTGCCCTTAACATTTTTTCCTTCATTTCAACCTTGGTGAATCTGATGATTATATGTCTTGGGGTTGCTCTTCTCAAGGAGTATCTTTGTGGTGTTCTTTGTATTTTCTGAATTTGAATGTTGGCCTAATTACATTGGGGAAGTTCTCCTGGATAACAACCTGAAATATGTTTTCCAACTTGGTACTGTTCTCCCCATCACTTTCAGTTACACCAATCAAACATAGGTTTGGTCTTTTCACACAGTCCCATATTTCCTGGAGGCTTTGTTCATTCTTTTTCATTCTTTTATGTCTAATCTTGCCTTCAAACTTTATTTCATTATGTCGATCTTTAATCTCTGATATCCTTTCTTCTGCTTGATCGATTTGGCTATTGATAGTTGTGTATGCTTCATGAAATTCTCATGCTGTGTTTTTCAGCTCAATCAGGTCATTTAAGTTCTTCTCTAAACTTTTTAGTCTAGTTAGTAATTCTTCTAACCTTTTATCAATGTTCTTAGCTTCCTTGTACTGGGTTAGAACATGCTCCTTTAACTCACAGGAGTTTATTATCTTCTGAAGCCTACTTCTGTCCATCCATTAAACTCATTCTCTGTCCAGTTTTGTTAGCAAGGGAACAAAACTTGACAGGCAATTATCCACTTAGGTAAAAATCAGTGACCAAGACACATGAAGCCAAGGTGAAATGCTGAATGCTAAGCTTTCAATAGATGCAATCTACACAGCCCTCTTTTTAAGGGGCTGTGGATTTGTAAAAATAATCTTTTACTATTTCACAGATGAAGTGAGATGAAGTAAGAAAGAAATAACCCATCACTCATTCCAATAAACAGGCAAATATACTACAGCTCATATTTGAATCTTCAAAAGTTACTAATTCATAAGCAACTTTCTTTTTTGATTTCATAAATTTCATTTCAAGCAATATGGCAGAACAGGTACCCTAAAAATTTGTTTCAACTGAAGAATAATCCTCTTCTCTTTCTTTTCTTCTCTTTCCCAATCACAATCCAGAATTTACTGTGATAATCAGTTATTTTTTTTTAGCTGTATACACTGACAGTAAAATAAATAAATAAGACCACAATGCCCTTTAAGCCTTCGACAGACGCTATGCTTTTTACTTTATTAAATGTTTTTATCGAACTCTTTTATTAAATTTTTTGATAGTTAACTTTTTCATAATCAGTAAATATTGAGTCAGCTAATAGAAAGGCTCTTATATGAGACTGAGAGAGAGGCCCTTTTTTAACCTTTACTGGAATTACTCTCTTTAATGGAAACCAAAGAACAAACAACTCAATAATACAGCCATAACAGGCCCTTTGGAAAAACAATAAAAAATATAGTGTATTCCTCAAGCTGTCATGGAAGCCTTACCATTACTTAGAGTTTAATGGGTCTGAAAATACTAGTGAGAAGGGATTAAACTACTTTTCCCTCTTGGAAAACTGTTAACTCTTCTAGGATATCATTCAGAGAGTTCAGTGAGCCAGTTTACTAAATGATGCATTAGTGGCCTCTAAAAATTAATGGACCTTTCAGAGCTTGCTACTTATTACCTGATGCTGAGGTCCAGGGCTAGGCATTGTTCAGGGAAGAAAAATTTAAGGTAGGCAAACACAAATGCTCACATTGGCAAATTAAAATGAATGTGAGGTTTGCTATAGCATATTACCTAATTCTGAGAGTAATAATGGCTTTAGTGGATGGCATTTACTTATGACTTACTAAATGCCAAACATCAGGCTCATTACATTACACACATTAACACATTTAATCTTCACAACAACTCTGTGAGGTAGGTAGCAGTATTTCCTCCAATTTTTAGAAGGAAACTAAGACTTAGGTATAAAAAGAAAAAAAGAATCCAACAAATCCCCACGAAGAAAAGATTATGGCTACAAATTTTTAAATTATATAATAAGAAGACTGAAAATTTTTGTTCCTGGACTACTGCTCAGAGGCCAAATGGCCACTATGTCTCTCAAGATGATAGACTGTAACTCAAGAATGTGTATTAGTACACAATTTCAGAAACACAGTGAATTCCAACCACAGAATTTAAATAACAAATAGCAGTGGATAATATAATACCAAGGGAAACTACAAGCACATTTAAAGACCTAAATGTAAGACCTCAATTATAAGAATCCTAGAAGGACAGAATTAAACTAAGCTTCTGCACAGCAACAGAAACTATCAACAGAGCAATGAGACAGCCTACAAAATGGAAGAAACTATTTGCAAACTATGCATCTGACAAAAATCTAATATCTAGAATGTATAAGAAACTTAAACAATACAACAAACAAAAAATAAATAACTATCAAAAAGTGGGCAAAGGACACAGACACTTTATCAAAAAAACGTACAAGTGGCCGATGATCATATGAAAAAATGCTCAGTCAACATTACTATTCATTAGAGAAATGTAAATCAAAACCACAATGAGATACCATCTTATACCAGTTAGAATGGCTATTACTAAGCAGTGAAAAAACAGGCTGGGCATAGTGGCTCTTGCCTGTAATCTCAAGACTTTGGGTGCTCGAGACAGGGGGATCACTTGAGGCCAGGAGTTCAAGATCAGCCTGGTCAACATGGTGAAACCCTGTCTCTACTACAAATACAAAAATTAGCCAGGCATAGTAGCACACACCTGTAATCCTAGCTACTGGAGGCTGAGACATGAGAATCATTTGCACTCTGGAGACAAAGGTTACAGTGAGCTGAGATTGCACCACTGACCTCCGACCTTGGTGAGAGAGTGAGACTCTGTCAAAAAATGAAAATAAAAAAACAGCAGAAGATGCTGACAAGGTTGCAGAGAAAAGGGAACACTCATACACTGTTGGTAGGAATGTAAATAGTTCAGCTGCAGTGGAGAGCAGTTTGGTGATTTCTCTAAGAATTCAGAACAACCATTCAACCCATCAATTCCATTAATGTGTCTATATCCAAAGGAAAATAGATCACTATACCAAAAAGACACATGTACTCATATGTTCATCACAGCACTATTCATAATAGCAAAAACATGGAATCAACCCAGGTGCTCATCAATGGTGGATTGGATAAAGAAAATGTGGTACATATAAACCATGAAATACGCAACCATAAAAAAGAACAAAATAATATCCTTTGCTGCAACATGGATGCAACTGGAAGCCATTATCCTAAGTGAATTAACACAGAAACAGAAAAACAAATAGTTCATGTTCTCACTTATAAGTGGGAGCTAAGCATTAGGTACTCATGGACATAAAGACGGCATCAATACACTGGGCATGGTGGCATACACCCGTAATCCCAGCACTTTGGGAAGCCAAGGTGGGAGAATCACTTGAGCATGGAAGGTAGAGGCTGCAATGAGCTGTGATCACGCCACTGTAGTCCCACCTGGGTAACAAAGAAAGACTCAAGGAATAAATAAATAAATAAATAAAAAGATGGCATCAATAGACTGGAGATTGATAGAAGAAGGTGGAAGGAAGCTGGGGAAGAGCTGAAAGCCTGTTGGGGACTATGTTCAATATCCAGGTGACAGAATCATTTGGATCCCAAACCCTACCATCATGCAATATACCCATGTAACAAACTTGCACATGTACCCTCTGAATCAAAAGTTGAAAAAATAAATAACAGGAAGAAATACACACATACACAACATACTTGTGTACACATATGTGCATATATATGTATACTCGTATGTGCATAAATATCTAAGAGAAAATGACAAACTTTTACATGATAATAGCTCCATGTGTTTACACAAGCAACAACAGCCAAATCATAGAGGCTATCCACTTGAAGGGCCATTAGCAGAAAACAATCTGATCTTCAGCTTACTTCTCCATATCGTCATCTAGGGCAGGCAGATAAAGAGACTGTCATGAGAGGACAGCCTGTAGAACTTGATTTGCTTTGGAAGGCAGTAAAGATTCCTTACCAAAATTTATAAAATCCACGACATGTGCAAGGTACCAAATGTATTTAAATTCCAAAATGCTAAAGCAAAAATGCTTTTGAAATACAAATGGGTTAAATATATGACAAATGAAAACATTATTTCACATAAGATATAATAACATCATACCTACTTCCCAACCTCAGCCTTTACCAAAAAAGACACAAATGTCTTAAACAAAAATAGGTCAATAACTCTACAAGGAAAATTGGGATATGCCTATTATATAAGGTTGTTATCAGTCAAGATAGCTAAGTAGGTCCACCAATATTCTCTGTGCTTTACAGGCAACATCATTCTAGCTTGGGAGGATTGTGATCTGATACACTGCAGCGATATCTATCTACACCTTTGTGCCATCCATGTTATCAAATATTAACTCAATAAATCTAAGTCAAACAGTTCTAATAGTAAATACCCAAGAAGAGATCATAATTTAGTCCACAACAAAATTGAAAAGAGTTTTGTTTCATCTATTTAATATTAGGAATTACTTTTTGTTAACCACACTAGGATGGGTTTTGGAATCACTCAGAATTAGATCCGAATCCTGCCTCCTTTTCTTTCCTCCCATATCCATTCTTCCAGCAAACGTTCATAAACACATATCTCTGCTAAACACACTGGATACTGGGGATATAACTAGCAATTGATCTGATAAAGAAACTGACAGTTTAATTGTGTAACCAACCTAGGAGCTCTTGGCCTCAGTTTCACGATTGGTAAAATGGGAATAACACCATATATCATGGAGTAGTTGTGAGTCTGATGCGAGAATGCCTGACATAATGCCTGGTGTGTGCTCAACAAACCTTAGTTCCCTTTTACTTCCAGACCTGAAGGTAGAACTCGGAGGGGGATAGTTGTATATCCTCTTTCACATGTATGAGAACACTTCTCTCAAATCGTTTGGTAGGCTAGTGAATTCATATAGGAAGAAACTAAGATTCAAGAAAGTTAAGTAATTTATCTGGGGTCACCTTCTAAGTAATGATGTCATTTGGACAAAAATACCTAGTTCTTTCAACCCCCATCCTCCAACAGAGTTATCTTTCATTAGATTATATTTCAGACAGCCTACAGTGTATGTATTGTGGATGTGTTCAGAATAATTGGAAGAGTATTTCTCCATGAAGGGCTGATCCACAGAACGGGAGTATAGAGATGAAAAAGGGATAGTGCAGTAACCTGAATCTCAAAGCAGTGGAGCACTTCGCATAAAGGAATCTGCCTTGAGAAATGATTTTGTTGGAGAGACATACTTAGCTAAAGGTGGCCTTGCAATAAGAAAACTAGAAGAACCACTCTTCACGCCTCACTTTTTGTCAGCCCCTCAGTCTCCTAGGAAGACACAATATTAGGCTAATCCAGCTAGAAGCCAGAAGGCAAGGGGTCACCATTGACATAACCTTTGCTGGCCAGCTTCCTGGCCACTGAGAGGAGAGAAAAGTAGAAAGTGGATTGGAAGGGGGAAGAAAAAAGCAATAATAATAAGAAGAAAATGGATTGGAAGGGGCAGGTGTAAGATGTCCAGTACAAGCTCCAGAATTGCTAACTTAAATGTTTACCACTGTTGTTTAAAACTCTGAACACTTTCAGTCATTTCAGTCATGACTAGTTTTCCAAACTAAGCTATAAAAGTCTGTTAAAGTCATAATACATCAAGAATGGAAATGCAGTAGAAACCCACTTCTCCAAACACAGATAAGATAAATGATTTATCACAGAAAAATCAAAGTGAGAGAGCTTTGTTGTTGTTGTTGTTGTTTGCTTTTTGTTTTTTAGAAACATGATCTCTCTTTGTTGCCCAGACTGGAGTGCATTGACAATTCATAGGCACGATCCTGGCACATTGGAGCCTAGAATGCCTGGGCTCAAGTGATCCTCCTGCCTCTGCGTCAGGCAGGTGCCACTGTTCCCAGTTCAAAGTGGGGAGTTTTTTTATGTTAATATTTTGTTTGTTTGTTTTTGAGGCAGTCTTGCTCTGTCGCCCAGGCTGGAGTGCAATAGTGTGATCTTGGCTCACTGCAACCTCCACCTCCCAGGTTCAAGTGGTTCTTCTGCCAGGGTCTCCTGAGTAGCTGGAATACAGGCATCTGCCACCATGTTCAGCTAGTTTTTTATATTTTTAATAAAACCAGGCATCCATATTCTAGCCTGTGAGGATTATGATCTGATATACTGCAGCAGTATCTATCTATACCTTTGTGCCATCCTTCTATCAGTACGTGTTTTCCTGATAAATATTAACTCATTAAATTAAACTCACCATGTTGACCAGGCTTGTCCTGAACTCCTAACATCAAATGATCCACTCACCTTGACCTTCCAATGTGCTGGGATTACAGCCATTGCACCGGGTTGGTATTTATTATATTTTTGAGACAGTCTCACTCTGTAATATACTGGCACAATCTCGGCTCACTGCAACCTCAGCCTCCTGAGTTCAAGTGATTCTCCTTGAATCCTGAATAGCTGGGATTATAGGCTCTCCCCACCACTCCCAGCTATTCTTGTATTTTTAGTAGAGACAGAGTTTTGCCACGTTGGCCAAACTGGTCTCAAATCCCTGACCTCAGCTGATATATCTACCTCGGCCTCCCAAAGTGCTGGGATTACAGGCTTGAGTCACCGTGCCTGGCCTGGCTGTTAATCTTTAAATGTACACAAATTGTAATTCTCTGGTAAAAGTCCAAGCCCCTTTCTTTGATGTGAGTCTACCACCAATAAAAGTTACACATTCTCTCCCCTTAATAAATGGCTTCCTTAGCACATTACCATAATTTTCCTTCACTTATTTCTTTTTTTTTTTTTTTTTTTTTTTTTTTGAGACGGAGTCTAGCTCTTGTTACCCAGGCTGGAGTGCAATGGCGCGATCTCGGCTCACCGCAACCTCCGCCTCCTGGGTTCAGGCAATTCTCCTGCCTCAGCCTCCTGAGTAGCTGGGATTATAGGCATGCACCACCATGCCCAGCTAATTTTTTTGTATTTTTAGCAGAGACGGGGTTTCACCATGTTGACCAGGTTGGTCTCGATCTCTCGACCTCGTGATCCATCCGCCTCGGCCTCCCAAAGTGCTGGGATTACAGGCTTGAGCCACCGCGCCCGGCCTCACTTATTTCTTTAAAGTTGTATGAGAACTTAAATATACTTGAGAAGCATTATTGGCACACAGCCCTTCTGGGTTAAAAAAAATTTTCAATTTTTTACAATTATCTATCCCACCCCAAATCAACAGCCATCTTTACTCTGCTTTGAGTGTTTCCCAAGTATTCAACATAGTTCTTAATTTTTACGGGTTAATTTCATTAGTTTGTGTAATATTTAATTAAACTGCATAACCAAAATAAAATGAAAAAAAAATGTCAAAAAGGCTTAGAAATAAATACAACCATCTCATTTTGTGCAAATTTCACGTGTTGGTAACAGATAAACATGAGTGTGATAAAGAGTAGCTGGCTCACTGAAAGGCTTCAATCTGCCAAAAAGCAACCAACAGTGCATTTTGCAAGGGGAATGGAAAACATGGGTTAATATGGCATACTGATTAATAGAATTTAGTTAAGAGAGTCTGTTATAATAAAGAGCACTGTTCATCCACCCAAATCTACCACTGATAACCCAATTCTAAAAGTCAATGTGCTCACTTAGCTCTAAAAATTTGTATTCACTAGATAAATTTAAAAAAAGGGATGGATAGATATATGGACAGCCAGACAGATGGAAGGAAGGGAGGCAGGCATTTGGAGATTGAACTCAGACCACTGTCAAATGCATGCCTTCTAGATCAGAAAACAGGAGGGAAAGAACAGCAGGAATGATTCTGAAACCACTCTGTATGTACACTGGAATTGCACAATTAAGTAAATGGACAGCAGATGGTGGGCGCCAGGTTTCTCACTGTTGGAGTGAGAGATTTCAAACATGGAGGAGAGACTAGAACAATCATGGAGTAATGGATTTGAGTTAGAGGCATCAGTATTAACCATGTTTAGCATGATGTTGATGCAGATGGACATGTAGAAACATTTACAGATGTGTGTATATACGCCGCTACTACACACACATATATTTTCTTACTCTATCTGCTGAGAAGGCCTAGAAGCAATGACAACCTAGTAGCAATGAGCAAATCTAAAGCCCTGACCTTTGTTTCTAACATCATTTTTCATTAAGAGAAGCCAGAACTCCTCTTAGAAATTACAGATTCTAGGGCTGGAGTAGGGAAGATACAAGATGAGCCTGAGTGCTCTACAGTGCCCGGAGGTGAAGAAGTATTAAAAACAAAACAAAACAAAAAATAAAATAAACACACAAACAGTGGTAACACCACAGAGAAACAGAAGCCAACTGAAAGAGCTCCCAAAGGCCAAAGTTAGAGCAATCTGAGCAAGAAAATACAGTTGAAAGAAAAAAAAAAAAAAAAAAAAAAAGACAGAAGGGACAAATCTTCTATGCAATAAATTACAAATAATTTAAATAGACACTTTGCTCTCAAAAAAGTGGAGCATAATTTCCACTTCTTATGTACAGGCTGCTCATAATGACTTCATTCCAAAGGGTATAGTTTGGAAAGGGACCAAAACAGAGGAGCTTTACAGTAGAGAAATCTAACAAACACAATTTCAGCCAGATGTTCAGTTAGTATCAACATACATGAGTCCTATTGATAGAATGTCCCCTTGATTTAATGTAATGAGAATGGCAGTTTGCCTCTTTACTAGTCTTCCTCCCCAAAACTCCTAACCCTAGTCCAATCATGAGACAAACATCACACAAATCCCAAATGAGAGACAATCTATAAAATACCTGATCAGTACTCCTCAAAATTCTCAAGGTCATCAAAAACAAGGAGACTGCCAGAATGGACAGGAGCATAAAGAGACATGACAACCAAACATAATGTGCCAACCAGGTGGGCTCCTGGAACAGAAAAAAAAAAGACATTAGGTGAGAATGAAAAAAATACAAAGTATGTATTTAATTAATAATAATGTATCAATATTCATTCATTAATTGTAAAAAATGAACCATTCTAATGTAGTATATTAATAGTAGGGGAATCTGGGTGTGGGGCAGAACTCTACTATCTTGTAACTTTCCTGTGAATCTAAAACTATTTTAAAATGTGCAAGCTGGCTGGGCACAGTGGCTCACACCTGTAATCCCAGCACTTTAGGAGGCTGAAGCGGGTGAATCACCTGAGGTCAGGAGTTTGAGACCAGCCTGACCAATATGGTGAAACCCTGTCTCTACTAAAAATACAAAAATTAGCTAGGCAATAGTAGCATGTAGTCCCAGCTACTCAGGAGGATGTGATAAGAGAATTGCTTGAACCTGGGCAGCAGAGGTTGCAGTGAGCCAATATCACCCCACTGCACTCCAGCCTGGGCAACAAAGCAAGACTCCATCTCAAAAACAAACAAAAAAGTACAAGTTTACTTTTAAAAATCCAACAGGGATGATATTTTTGACAACCACAAATCCATGATCTCTATGCAGTCTAAAGAAAAAAATAAAGCTTATCCTTCTTATTTCCCCAGTCTCATCTCAAACAACTCTTTCTCCTTGCTAACCATTTTGGACATCTCTCCAATCTTTAAGGATGACACTTCCTAAGAATTTTAAACATGCTGTTCTGCCAGAAAAACGCTCCCCTCTTTTCACCTGCCTGACACTTTCTTTTCCATCTGAAGACCTATTTCAAATGCTTAGCCATACATACACAAAAGCCATCCTAGGAAGGACCACAGCGGTATAGCCAATTTTTCTTTGACCTTAGTAGGAATCAGCAAAAAAACCAGCTGGTTCATAATGCAGACACATAGTAGGTACTTTTCTTAACAAAAGACAAGGGGTCTTTAATGTTAGGAAATGTTAACTTCCTGTTCTCTGTTTTTCTTACAAGGACAACCAGGCTTTCCCTGCCATCTGGAGCCTAAAAGCTGCCCTAATCAACTCTTTTGCCCCAGCTTGCAACCAGAGAAGAAATGGAAATAACCAGTAAATGAAAAACCAGGGTCTATTTGAGGTGGGAGCTTCCCGGTCTGCAGAAACTATAAGCCTGATCACAATAACAAATAAGGAGATTGCAGGCAGCAGGTGCTGCAAATCTGCATACCTTTTTCTGGTCTAAGTGCCTAGAGATAGCAATACTTTTGTTTTCCACAAGCCCATAGAGGAAATAAAATCTAAGCTTCTCTGAAGGGATAAAAACAAACAAAAATATTTGCTAAAATTGTATCCAATCACTTAGCAAATGGACTGATGAGAAAAACTGACGCAGGTATTTGGGAGGTGGGCATTATTTTACATGGCTCTTTCTCCTGCGAGGACCTCGAATGGACAGCAGTGCCGTGTTAAAGATTTTGTCAGTTCCCTTTTCTTCTTTGCAGCACTTATTACACTTGTAATTATTTAATATCCATGTCCCCTAATATAATACTATAGAGATTTTTCTCATTTTGTTAACCAAATCCACACCTTCTATTGTAGTATTGTTATATAGTAGATGCTCAGTAAACAGATTTCCTGAATGATATACTATTTATGTCTCTTAGTTTTGGGCATGTTTTAATGCAAGTGTGTGTGTGTGTGTGTGTGTGTGTGTGTGTGTGTGTAGATGTGTGCGCTTAGTCATTACGTATATATTCTACACTGCTTTTACTCTGAAAATTATAATTTCTCAGTCTACATTATGCCCAATGACAGAAGATTTTAAGTAGAAGTTTATAATTAATTAGTCTTTTTTTAAAAGCATAGAATATGCCTGTTCATCACCTTTGAAAGACCCATCTAAATAGCTCCTTAAACATTCCGGTTAATCCAGCCATGGGGAGTATTAAATATTTAGGAATGTAGTGCAAACTACTTTGTCAGAATAGTTCCATTTAAATTACACTCCCCTGTTACCAATTGTAGCTGATGATTTAATTAGATGGATGGAGTTAGTTACAATGATAATTAATAAGCTCTGTTAATGTCATCAAAGTTTCTATTCTCCAGAGTGGTGGGAACAGCACACACACACACACACACACACACACACACACACACCCCCTCTGCCTAGTGAGGAAGATGGCCTATTTCTTACAAAATTCATTCTGGGTCTTCTCCTCCAGTGATTAGCCTTGTTTTGTTTGGTGTCTTCATACTAATTACAGCAACAGCTTTGTTTTGCTTTGTGTGAAAGATTGCTTCACTTGATTACATTTGCAGAGACAGTAGGCACTTTGCAGCTAAAACAAAGTACCCAAAAGGACAATTTCATGTTCTTTCTTCAAAGTATTCATAAGAGCTATTCTTACAGTTAAAACACAGTCAAATAAATAAAGAGTATCAGAAAACTAATATGTAAATAAAACTGTTTTTATAGCTATTACCTTTTTAATACACTGTTTTGGAGACCAGTCGTGGACTCCAAAAAAACCATTTATCATCTTCTCCATAAAACTAGAGTTGGAAAACTGAGAAAAATATCACATAGAACTTTAAATTTGACTCAAAAACTGACAGCTCCAAGAGAAGTTTCCTATATCTTGCTCAGAAGGAAGACAGACAGGGATACAGAGTGGAAAGACAGAATTTCATATATAGTTGTGGCAGGACCCGTTGTGACCTGTTGATTGTAGCCACTTCACATGGTATTTACAAATGCAAGATGTTTTCACTTCTCATTTGTTAGGCTGAAAGTGATTTCAGTAATGATGAATTCTACTCCCAATTCTCTAGTTATCCAAACAACAAACTCTATGCCATTTGCTCATTGGGACAAGAATAAAAACAGAAATAGTATTAGTTGTATGAGAAAAATAAGCATTTTAAAGGCTTCTTTAAAAAAGTCAATACACTGTATCCAAATTAAACTCCTTTAAACTGACAGAGAATTTGAGTCTCTGCATCGAAATGGATTAAGACTTACTTGCCGTCAGAGAAAGAATCATTAGACGACTAATTCAAGAGAAAAGATTAGTTTATCTCCTGAAGCAATTAGAGTCACTATCCCCTAGAAAAAGTACGGTAACCTTAAAAATGTGCCACACAGTTGGCAGTTTTCATTTGAGAGGAGGGGCAAACATCAGGAAAATCCCATGCAAAAACTGCAGTAGCAGAACATACTCATGGCGTTTGTCAGTGAGACTCGGTGGAGATTCACTCACTCTTACAACCTGTTTACTGCATACCCAATATTAACAAGGGCCTGCGCTTGAACTAAGTGGGACTAGGACAGAAGGTGGCACTGGGTGCACACCACTTACCTGCCGTCAGATTTACCTGCATTACTCTGTTGCGCTCTCATTACAGCCCTGTGAGGTAGCTCGGCCTCTTCATTTCATCGGTGATGAAGTTAGTCAGCCAGGTGGGAGGGCGTCCTGGAGAAAGTGCCACGACCCTGACCCTGCGCACTGAGGTGGAGCCTCCGGAAGTTCGTGCCCTGGCCCCGCCTCTTCCTGTGTGGAACCTGCGATTCTGCCGGGTGGGAAGCACTCTGGCAGAGGCACTCCTTGTTCCCGTTTTCCCCTTTCACCCAATAAAACCCTGCTTTACTCACCTTTAACTCTCTGAGAGCCTAAATTTTTGTGGCCATGGGCCAGGCAGGAACCTCATCTTTAGCTGAACTAAGGACAAATCCTGCAACAGAAAATTGGAGAGTGTTCACAGCAGCTTTCTCAAAATCATCTGCCTACAAAGTGGCAAAAGCAGCGTCCAAACTTCTTTCTGCTAATTCAAATCCCCAGTGATAAGGTTTGGCTCTGTGCCCCCACCCAAATCTCTTCTCAAATATGTAATCCCCACATGTGGAGGGAAGGCCTGGTGGGAGGTGATTGGCTCATGGAGGCGGTTTCCCCTATGCTGTTTTCATGATAGAGAGTTCTCATGAGATCGGATCATTTAAAAGTGGCAGTTTTTCCTGCATGCTCTCTATCTCTCCTGCTTATTTTAAAGAAGTTGCCTGCTACCCCTTTGCATTATGCTATGATTGTAAGTTTCCTGAGGCCTCCCCAGACATGCAGAACTGTAAATCAATTGAACTGCTTTCTTTATAAATTACTCAGTCTCAAGTAGTATCTTTATGGCAGTGCAAAAATGGAGTAATACATCCACCATGTTAACTGCTGAAAAAGAACTAAAGTCATCATCTACCCTCAAAACACTGATCCCTGAGCCATAACCAGGGAGGCAAGGCATATGGAAAGATCACTGAAATAAATGTTTCTTTGACAGCAAGAGGAACATGTAATATTTTAAGAGTTGAAAAATGAGGGAAGATTTGTAAGAAATAAAAAATAAAATTTAAACTGGGTGTGTGTTAGGTTTTGTCATGTGACTCATGCAGCATTGCAAAAGATAAAATATAAGCAAAAAAAGTGTAATGTAAGTTTGAGACACAATGAATTATCCCTTTTGGTTTCGAGGTAGGGAATGGGATGTAAGTAAGCAATGTTTAGTTGGTAATTTATAGCGTCAGCTCTGGACTGAGACTGTCTGGATTCAAATTTCATTTTGACCACTTATTAGTTGTGTGAACTTGTACAAACTCTCTAAGCCTTAGGGTCCTCATGTGCAAAACAAGGATAATTGTACATATCTCTAGATTTGTTGCAAATATTAAGTGATATGATGCATACCAGTCTAAGGGAAAGTGCATAATAAGTGTTAGCTGTTGTCATTATGTAAGGGGCAGAGAGAATTAAGCTTGACATAGAAAATTGGAACCATGCTAAAGACTGGTATGAATACCAATCGCAAGATTTTAGACAGTGTAATATAAGCAATAGAGGCATAATACTGAAAGTTTGTGAGTCAAAGAGCTTTACAATAAAAACTACACTTTAGAGAGAATAATGCTGTAGTCACGTCCAGAATGGACTGGAACAAAATGAAAGAGATTAGCATTAGTGAATGAACTACCACAAAAATCCAAATAAACAAAGGTAAAGAAAGACACAACCAACACCACAACCTAAAAGTAGTAGGATGGAACTAAATATAAATGAAGATACCAAAGATATTCTGTAATTGTGCATAGGATTAGCCTTCACATCCTACTACAGAGATAGTCTGGGGTTAATGAGCCAAATATTAATTGATCCTACAAATTTACTCAATCCGTAATAATAGGGGATCCAGAAACAAGATTCTATTACAATGATTGGCTATGTTACCTTGTAAATATTAAGTGTCTCCAATTCTCTATGCTTTTTAATAAATGAATGGGATATAGTATTAAATATACAATTATTCCCACACTCAATACACTCAGAGTCTAGTATGATACCTACTGGTACATATATTAGTTGCTCAATCAATAATGACTGGAAGACTCAAGTGTGATCACACCAAAAGCATTTCTGAGGTCAAGCAAATAAGAGTTAAAATACTAATCCACATGTTTTATTACATTTTTGACATGGGTAAATTATCTAGCATTCCTAGCTTTAGTTTTCCTTATCTAGAAATAGAAATAATAAGTTACAAACTGACATAATTATATGAAGTTTAAAGGAAAGTCTATCTTTGAAGGATTCAAAGACTAGAATTAAAAGATTTAGAATACAAATTAAGAAAAAATATTTAACATGTTTAAAGAATTGAAAAAAGAAATGGAAAACATGAAAGGGTTGGGGAAGTGACTATTATAAATTGTCAGTAACATTTACAAAAGAATCAAAGAGAAGTTTTAGAACTAGAAAATACAACAGATAAAATTAAATATGTATTGAATGTGTTAAACAGTTTAGGCACCTCTGAAGAGATGATTAATTAGCTAAAAGAAAGATCTAAAGAAATAACCCAGAATTCAGTACAGGAGTTGAAAAGAAACACAATAAGAAAAAAAGAATAAAGGAGTTAAGGCATAAAAAGACTTAATACACTTTAATTGGAGTTCCAGAAATAATGGGGGGAAAAAAAACTTAGAAACATTTAAACATTTAAGATTGCTTTAGGACAGTAACACTTTGGCTTGGAAAACCATAAATCTAAAGCACGAATAAAAATAGACATCAAAAAGACACACAGTAATCATAACTGAAGTGTAACAAACACATAGAGAAAATCTTAAAAGCAACTAAAGGGAAAAGACAAAATTGTGGCCAACTTCACTCCAGTAACAAGGAAAGCCAGAAATCAGAGTAATAAAATCTTCAGAAAGTTTTTAGAAAAAAATGACTATTAGTCCATAATTGTAAATTTAACAGAACTAACTTTCAAGAAGAAAAGGCAAATAAACATTATTTAGACAAAAACTTTACAACAAACATATACTCATTAAAGTTATTTGAAAAAAGGTACATCAGGAAGTTGGGAAATAATTGCCAAAGAAAGGTCTAAAATGGAAGAAAGAATATTGAACAAAAAGAAATGGTAAATGTGGATAAAAATTTACTCTAGGATATAGTGATGATGATTATGAAGTCATCCAATTTGCATGGTTAGAAAAACAAAATAGAAGTAAAGTATTTAATAACAACAATATATTAGTTGGGAGTAAGCAGTATATGTTGAAGGGTCTTCAAATCCTTATAATGTTTGAAATGATGACAGATTTAATTGTCAAACAAAATTGTAGAAATAAATCCAAACTTTCTGAAACTGATAGTAAATGTAAATGAATACTTATAAAAAGAAAATAAAGGAATAAAATCTTTCTTTTATCACCCATTGCCAGTAGCATGGCTGAAACCCTTATAACAAAAGACACGAGGGAAAAGCATACAAGCAAAAAGCATACAAATTTATTTAATGTAAGTTTTACGTGACACAGAACCTTTTGGGTATAAATACCCAAAGGAATAGGAAAAAATTGTGTACTTTACGGATATCGTGCAAAAGTATGATTGGAGAACAAAAAAGTATGGTCCAGGTACTGTATTAATAATCTGGGGGATCTGGCAAGGCCTGTTGTTCAGATTCTTCTTGACATCTCTGTGTCTTTAAAGATAAAGATATTCTTTGGATATAGGGAGGGTACATCTGGAATGAAGTTTTCTTTCAGAGGAAGGTCAGATCCTTCTTTATGTTCTCCTCCAAGGGAAAAAGGCCAGAGGAAAATGAGAACAATCTTTCTGCTTCTGTTGTTTCCACAAAGGAAAAGGTGCCATATTTTGGGGTAGTGGTCCTGAATCCTGTGAAAAGAAATAAATCAGATATACCAAGTAACCGTAACGCTAAATAAAGTCAGGAAAACAAATTTATATCAGGTAACACAAACTTTTGAGAGAAAAACATCATAATGAACAAAAAAGGATATTATAAACTGGTTAAAGGAGCAAAAATCAAAACAAGAAAAATGTAATGGAAATGAAATAAAAGAAGGAAAATAAAGGTAAGGACAGAAATTAGTAAAATAGAGATGATTTTTAAAAAGCATTTTAATATAACAACAAACTTTTGGCAAGACATATCAAGAAAAAGAATGAAAAATGTATACATTACAGTTAAGGTGGGTAAATAATTATAATAAGTATTAAAAATATTAAAATGCTGTGGAAAACTATATGCCAGCAAATTTGAAACCAGATGAAAAGAATACATGTTTGAAAACATGTAAAATGTCCTAATAGTAAAGCTGAAGGGGACAATAACCACAAAATAAATTAAAAATACTAATAATGGCAATTTGTTCTCCATGAAGCCAAAAACTACTTGTTAAACCAGAAATAAGATTCCTAGAATCCTCTTCTGAGTTAGACCTGGCCAGAAAAGGAATGTGCTAAAGATGAGGAAGGTGAAAGTGAAGGAGCTGCCATTCCTCTCTAGAGGTTGTCATAGACCTTGTGTTGATAGACAGGTGGTTGACTGGAACCCACCTGTGCCAGGTCACAAGAGTTGACTGTGTACATCTCTGTGACTTCACATTCAGCAACTTCACATTGATAGCTTGAAATAGGGTGTAGTAGCAATATTTACACTACAAAAACTGGAAAACACTTAAATCAGGACTTTTCCCCTACTCCCCACCTTCAACACACACCGTGGAAAGGTGGTTGTTAAGTATTTACCACAGTGTGTCTATCACATTGTCATAGCTATAAAGATGTCAATAACTTCCCTACGAATCAACCCTAGGCTCATTATCAGATGCTATGAAGGCAATGATAATCTTTGTCTTATTCGAAAAATTCCAGAAAGTAGAAAAAGAGTTTAAGCTTCCTGATTATATCAAAAAGCTACATATTAACCTCAAATCAAATCTGGATATAAGAAAACGACATTATAGGATCATTTTGATACGTGAACATAGATCCCAAAGTCCTAAATAAGATATATACATTCACTGTTCTAATGCTATGTTAAAGTGTCTGCATCACAGTCAAACAGGTTTTATCCCAGCAATGCAGCAACTATAACATCAGAAAACCTAATCACCATAATGCCCCATATTAATAGTCTAAAGTAGAAAAATACATGATCATTCCAATGTATGCATGCAGGCATCTGAAAAATATCAATACCTTTCAGGATTAAAGAAAAACAAATAAGAAAACAAAACAACAACAACAAAAAACTCCCTGAAACAAAAGAAGGCTTCCCTGACTTGATAAATATCTACCCAAAATTCTACAGCAAATACATAATCAATAGCACAATATCAGAAATACTGCCACTATTCAGTGTAGTACTAGAAAACTTGATTAATGACACAAAATGAAGAAAATAGGTAAGAAGTATGAAGATTTTGAAGAAGGGGAAACTGTAATTTTTAGATTATATTATTTCTTACATAGAACATTGAAGAAAGTTAATACTTTTACTAACAAGTTTATAAAAGCTTATAAGTATTTACAAAAATATCCGTAGATACATCTTTACCAATACAACTAACTGAATCATACAATAGAAAACAAAATACTAGTCACTGCTACAGCAAAGTATCAAATGAATATCTAGGAATCACCCTAAATAAAGTGCTTTCTTCAGTGTAGTGATTCCTCAAAGACTTAAAAACAGAGTTACCATTTGACCTACCAATCCCACTATGGTGTATATACACAACAGAATATACATCATTCTATTACAATGACACATACATGTGTATGTTCATTGCAGCACTATTCACGAGAACAAAGATATGGAATCAACCTAAATGCCCATCTGTGATAGACTGAGTAAACAAATGTGATACATATACAACACAGAATACCATGCGTGTCATAAAAAAGAATGAGTTCATGTCCTTGCATGGACATGGATGGAACCATTATCCTCAGCAAACTAATGCAGGAACAGAACACCAAATGCCACATGTTCTAACGTATCAACAGGAGCTTAATGATGAGTAAACATGCACACATAGAGAGGAACAACACACACCAGGGCCTGTAGGAGGGTCGAGGGTGAGAGAAGGAAGAGGATCAGGAAAAATAATTAATGGGTGCTAGGCTTAACACCTAGGGGATGGTATACAACAAACCCCATGACACAAGTATACCTATATAACAAACCTGCACATGTACCTATATAACAAACCTGCACTGAACTTAAAATAAAATTTATAAAATAAATAAAATGTCTTCCTAACATGTGCAGGAAAAAATAATAACTCTATTGAAGATTTTTAAAACTGAGTAGAAAGTTATACCATGTTCAAGGATGAAACCATTAAATAGTTAAAACACATCAATTGTCACCCAGACTATTCTATTTATATCATGTCATTTCAAAAAGATTTAGTAAAATTTGCAATTTGATAGGCTCTTACCACAATTTTAAGAATATAGAATAAGTCAGCAGGACAGTTTAGAAAATGAATCACTTGCTTTAGCAGATATTATGAAGCCAAACAAAGACAGTTGATAGATTAGACAGATGGATAGATATATAAATAGAGATGGATCAATAGATAGGTACTAATTGGTACAATAATAGGCTATTAAGCCAGTTAAAAAAATATATAGTAGTTTTGTAATAAAGAGGCATCACAAATCAGTAGGAATAGGATGCATTATGGAGTAAATTCTCCATGTAAGGAGAAAAACACAGTATACTCAAAACTATAAAGCTAAAGAAAAAAATATAAAAGAATATATTTGAGACCTTGCGGGTAGATTAGGAAATCAGTTTTTAAAATAGTCAAAATAGGTACTATAAAGGGAAAAATTAATTTTAATGCAATCAAATTTCATGAAAGATTCATGTTCAGTGAAGCATGTCATAAACAAAATATGAATGACAGACTGAGGGAAGACATTAACAATATTTAAGACAGTCAAGGGAATATGTACAAAAATGTAAAAGGAATTCTCATAAATCAGCAAGAAAAAAATGGAAATCTATATGTAAAATGAGTAAGGTCCTGAATAGGCAATTTACAAAAATGAAAACATTAAGTGGTTTATAAGAATACAATGTTTAAACTTATTAGTAATCAGAAAAATGCAAATTAAAAGGAGATGCCACATTACATACATTAGAATGGCGAAATTTAAAAGGTCAGATAGCGTCAACTACTGAAAGCCTCATGAACTACTGGTGGGAAAATATTGAGTGTGAGAATACCCCAGTACCCAACAATTGTCCTCAAAGAGAGAGCCACATGTGAAGATAATAAAGTGTTTTTTCTCATATCAAGATGCTGGAGGCCTGTAAGGTTTCGGTCCTAAATGAATGGGTAAGTAAAATGTAATAAATACATATAATGGAAACATAAAATAACAAATAATATTTAATAATAAAATATTTAAATGCTGAGAGAAAATATTAGGAGCGGATTTTGGAGCATAACATCATTTACGTAAATTGAAAACACCCCAAAATAAAGCAGCATGTTTGTTACAGACATATACCTAAATGAACATACGAACAAAAGGTTGGTATGTTACATGTTAAATTCAATGACAAGGATGCTTATACATAGGGAAGAATCATGGTAGAAGTTAAAAGAAAAAAAAACATAGAAGATAAAAGGTAAAGCAATGATAAGAGTCTTAATTCAGTTTGTGTTGCTATAAAGAAATACCTGAGACTGGGTAATTTATAAAGAAAAACTGTATATTTTGGTAATTTATAAAGAATTCTGCTGGCTGGAAAACTGGGCATCTAGTGGAAGCATCAGGCTTTTCCACTCCTAGGGAAACTGAAAGGGAGCAGGTCTGTGCAGAAATCACATGGTGAGAGAGGAAGTAAGAGAGAGGAGGGAGGTGCCAGGCTCTTTTTAACAACCAACTTACAGAACAAGAACTCATTACAGCGAAGATAGCGCCAAGACTCTCATGAGGAACCTGCACCCATGACTCAATCACCTTCCATTAGGCCCCACCTTTGACATTAAGGATTAAGTTTCAACATGAGATTTGGAGGGTCAACCAACCAAAATATAGCAATGAGATTACCATGAATTGAGTAAGAACAACTCTTGTACCTGAAGTTCACACTAGGAAAAACAAAAGGGTCTTTGGGTTTCATTCTTAGGCACACATGTTAGGAGAGAAATGACCATATGTGTCACATAACTAAATGTCATTTGACAGATTCCATTTCACCCAACTGATTTCTAGATATATGACACATTCTTAAGTCCAAATGATAAACTTGCACACCCAAATGCAAGGACAGAAAGTTATTTTCACCTTTCCCCTACCCCACCCACACACATACAGAAATAATAAAACACTGATATTGGTGTAGGAAGAACCTGCCATCCCTGAACAGTATGCAACTTATCAAATCATGATTTTATTATCCCCATACTTCTGCAAACTCCCAAATCTCCAAAGAAGAATAACTCATAGATCTAAGATTCAGTCAGGGGATTAGCTTAAAATAGAAGTAAAATGAGGCATAGTTTGTCTAGAGATTTTTCCTTGGAAAACATAAACTACTCTATGCAATTATGTTGAGAATTGAAAACTGCTACAGATGGCTTACTAAGACTATTAATACCATAAGACCATTATATGCAATTTTGTTATTAATTGCAAAAATCCCATTGATTTTAATCTACAAAAGTAATAAATCCAACACACACAATAATTGCTTGTATTTTTAAACCCTAAGAGATTAGACATTTTAAATCTTCTTGTCTCCACTCTTAACTAGGGAATTTAAATATTAGGAAATAAATTTGAAGCATCTACTTTGAAGATGAAAGTATAAATTTTGTCATGGAAACATAAAAACAAATTAATTCAATTTACACTGTTTACTGCACTATAGGGTTTCTACAAAATTTGTGATATAAAATTAAACATTAGCACAGTTTAACATCCTTGACTCAGAAATAGACCAAACATAGTTCTCAGCTCAAATAATACTGCAATCTTGATGTATTTTACAACATATTTTCTCAATTGTGACTGTAGCTACATATATTTCCTTAATGGTCCTAGGTCTTAAAATAATTTTATTTATATTAAAAGTTCCAAATATACAGTCACACCACTGTTAATACTTTTTATTACCTTTTAATTTTACAATTTAACAGTAGAGTCAAACACAAAAGTTAATAATGGTTCTAGAATGAACCACATACTTAAAGAATGTTAAACCATACACTAAAGAATAGAACTGAAAAGGAGAAAGTACTAAAGACTAACTTTCAACACTAAATGATTCCAAATTATTTTTTCTTTAACATTTACATGTATAATTTTGATAAACAAATGGAAACCAAAAATGTAGATTATGATTATGTCTGGGAGGAAAGATTATACATGATTTTTAATCTTTACCTTCATACTTTTATGTGTTTTTCAAATTCTCTCTCTTGGATACCTACTTCTCTTTCACTCAGAGGAAGAATAAATCTTAAATGTAAAATGAAGAGAACTTTCACTGCCAGCAATATTGCTAACCAGATATCTGAAGTACAGATCAAGTATAGATCACTGAAAATTATAGATAAAATATAGGATTTTTTAAAAACACATCTGAAACCTTAAAGCTAAGAATTTCTTAAAAGAGAAAAAATAGATAAGACACGAAACAACAAGAGAATAAGTTAGGGTTAAATAAGTGATGACTTTACTGACAAGCATTCTAATTTCTAAAGGAAGCTTATTAAAATATTGATTAACTCAAAGCATGAAATTAAATATGCCTGTTAAACTTTTACATTTTACTCCAAGCTCTAAAAAAAGGAGAGTGCCCATTTTCATAGCAGTTTTTACATAGTTTCAGAATCATCTCAGGATATGATAGAACTATCATTGCATATCAATGAGGAAATTATGTATTATACACTCAGTGGTACTGAGACAACTGGTTGATCAGATAAAAAAAAAGAATCAAATTGAATTCCTCCCATACGTCACAAAAATCAATTTCATGTAAACAGAAACTACAACGAGATATTACTAAACACACATTCAAATGCCTAAAATTAATGACTACTAATATCAAGGGTGGGAGAGAACATGAAGAAACTAGAATTCTCATACATAACTAGTGGGAATACAAAATAGGACAACTACTTTCGAAACACTTTGGTAGTTTTCTATAAAGTTAAATATTAACTGATTATTCCTAGATATTTTTCCAAGATAGATAAACATCTGTCCATACAACAACTTGAATACAAATATTCATGACAAGTAAATATTAACAAGTAAATAGATGCACAAATGGTGGACTATTCCACAATAGAATGAGGCTTGGCAAATAGAAAATAAGAAGAAAACAACTACTGCTACATGCAACAACATGGATAAATCTCAATTACATTATGCTGAGTGAAAGAAGCCAGATGCAAAACTATACTTACTGTAAGCTTCCATTTATATGAAATTCTTAGGAAAGACAAAACTAATCTCTAGTTATTCTACAGTTAAATGGTTGGTTGGGGCCAGGTGACTTGGGAGCAACTGACTGTAAAGGGAGCTTTTCAAGGTGATGCAAATATTTGACATCTTGCTTGTGGTAGTGGTTACGAGTGTGCATTTGTCAAAACTCAAATTATATATGTTAAATGGGTATATTTTATTATATATGAATTAAACCTCAGTAAAATAAGTGCATATAGGTACATATGTAATACTTATGTATAATAAAACTTAAAAGTTAAAGACAAAACCTTAAAGATCTTCTAGAGAAAAAAACAGAAACTAGTTCTCTGCTTTCTGCATAAAGAGTAATTTTTAAATGAATCATAGGAACAAAAATTATAAATTAAGACAAATATATTTCACTACATTAAAATTGTGAGCTTCTTTTCCTCTGTGATACAACAGGAAAAGTGATAGCAAAAATCATAACCACAGAAAAGATATTTGAAACACAAAATGACAAAGGATTAGTATCCAGAATATTCTTAAAAGTCCTATGAATCAAAAAAGAAAACCCAACTGAGAAATGATAAGATAAAAATAAGTAATTCACCTAAGTGTAAATAAATGTAACTGACCAACAAACATATAAATACATGAAAAGATGCTAAAGGCTGTTAAGTATATTCAAATTCAAACCATAACTTGATACCATTTCACACCCATCAGATTTGTAAAAACTTAAATGTCTGACAAAGTTAGGTGTAAGACAGTAAGTCTTGTATTTACTACTGGTAGAACTCTAAATTGGAACAAGTATTTTTAAACCTATTTTAGCATTACCTGGTAAAGTTGAATATGTTCATATCCTGTGACTTAGCAATTCTACCCAACACTAAAATATTGCAAATAATTAACAGCAATATAGTTAATTTGGGTGTTGTTAAGTTCCTTCAGAACCGTAGTTCTCAAACCTTTGCATGTATCATCATCCCCTGGAAGGATTTATTGAAACACAGATCCCTGGGCCTATCTCAGTTTCTGCCAACAGCTATGGGATGGAGCCCATAGGACTGGCATCTCTAACAAGATCCTAGGTGATGCTAATGCTACTGAGAGCTGAAAGAAGAGCCACAGTTTGAGATCTACAGCTCTAAAGTGATGTGTGGTTCCAAACACAAAAGTGTAGTAGAAAAAAAAAAAAATTTTTTTTTTTTTTTGCTTAAGAGATCTCCTGTGATATTTCAAGGAGAAATATTGTCACTGAGAAACAAACACAAAACAGAAAAAAAAAATAGGTTTATTCCAAAAAGGAGTGTGCCTCAAAAGAATTGACAGTCTCTTTGTTTTTAATTTTTTTAACTCACAATAGATGTTACAGGTTAAGTTATTTGCTTTATAGTCCTAGAATCTGAAAATAGAAAATAATATTTTATCAACTGCAACAAATTAATCAATCATTTTCTAACGCGAGTCTTTTCTTCCATCATTTCTAGTTTCTCACTAATCTATACACTGCTTTTTATAGAATAGTGAGTAAATTATGCAAGAGATCTAATTATACCTATTTTTCAGAAGGCAAGATGGGTAAACTATAGACTTAAATAGCAAGAAATGAATTTCTGATTTTAATTTACTTTCTCTCAACCTCAAGAATAATATTTCATTTACAATTTATATTCAAAAATCCAGTATAGACTAACAAACTCTAAACAATTCATTTCAAACACAATTGTTTTGCAGTTCCCAAAGATATTTCCCCTGGGATTTTCCATGACAGCTTTAAAATCATAAAATTATATAAAAATTGTTCCAGACATACAATGTTTGACCAGATTTTTCATTTTATGTTATGGCATCATCAAGCAATCTCATTAGAACCTAATAACCATCTATGACTAATAAAAGAAAATGCATGTATATTCAAAGAGGTTTTTTAGCAATAATAATTTTATCAAAAAATAGGAAACTTCATACATATGAGCTTTTCTTGTGTCTCAGTGCAAACAAGTTTATATGGAATGCTAGTAGCTAGTCAATTTAAAATTATTGTAATAATTATCAGCTATAGCTAATTTCCACTAAAAAGATAAAATTATATGAGGTTCTATGAACAAATAGTAATTGCAATAATGGTTAATAGTGTCATAACTGAGAAAATGATTTCATGCTATTAAATCAATGAGGAAAGAGATAAGCCTGAATAAATATATGAGAGTTGGTAAATAGTGAATAAGAAGGAGGCAAAATCTTAAAAAGAAATTCAAGGAATTGTTTAGCTAAGGACATTTATCTATAGACTTAACAATGATACCAGTGAACAAAATCCTATCATGAAAAGCCAAGATATGCTCCATACTGCATAACCTAGAATGCGCTGATTCACTCCTCTAAAGCTGAAGTTGTTGTATTGTTAAACAGGAACAGTTGAGTAGGCTTTCTCATCCAAAATTGTATGTATACCACAAAGATGTCTAGGTTAGGAGGAAAGAGAAAGCCAAACTCCATCCCTGGTCTTCTTAGATGGCCTTGTCTCCTGCATCCAACCAGAGGGGCTACCTTTTGCTATTTCACACAAAGGCATTATATATACTGGTGCTGGCTCTGTTAATAAAACTTATCCCACCCTGTTGTTTTAAACATTAAAAAAAGAGTGGACTGATGGTTACCAAAGGCTGGGAAGGGAAGGAGGAGCGGGGAATGAAGAGAAGTTTGTTAATGGATACAAAAATACCGTTAGATAGAAGGAATACGTTCTAATATTTCATATTAGGGAGATTATAATTAATAACAATGTATTGTATATTTCAAAATAGCTAGAAGAAAAAAATGAATGTTCACAGCACAAATAAAAGATACAGGTTTCAGGTCATGGATATGTTAATTACCCTGATATAATCATTACATATTATAAACATATATCAAAATATCACACGTACTTCAAAAATATGTGCAACTGTTATTTATCAATAAATATCAAGTCTTAACATGATCAAACTTTAAAAATACTAAAGGAGGTAAAGTATGGCAAACAATTTAATGTAGTGAGTAGCACACGGAAAGTACTTAATAAAGGTTAGCTATTATCGAAATGTCAGCTTTCATTAAGATCTGAGGATCAGCTCTATGAAAATATCATTACAGACAGAAGAATTTTTAAGATGGTTAAAGAAATTGTACTCTATCTGGGAACATCTTGACTTTCTGGATCATTGTGGTATGGGTAGCATGACTGTATAGATTGGTGAAAACTTAATTTGCATCCTTAACCTTGGTGAATGTTACTATAAATTATACCTCAATGAAACTGATTTTTTTCAATAAAATAAACCTGGTGTAGTTTTCCTGAGATTTTTTTGTGCCTCACAAAAAGATAAAGCAACCTAAAATCTGTCCCTTTTGTAACCCTGACATATCTTCTGCTTTCTACCTTGATCGTGTTCACTCACATTAGGACTTAGTTTATGGACATTTGGCAGCCATTTTGTGACCAGGAGGTAAGAAACCTAGAGAGGGAACAGGGGAATTATAGAGAGGATGGAGGAGGGAAAAAGACATGAAGCACCTGAGTTCTATTGCAATAGTGGGCTGTCAAAGCAACCTTCCTGTACTTTTGTTATTCCAACAGGCAATGCTGTTAGATTTGAGCATGCTATGACTCGAGTGTGTAGGTTTCCTGATGCTCTGCTCCCTCAATGGCAGATGCTTCTCCTGGCTACATCTAGAGGACCATCTTTATTCAGTCTTAAAAAGGACAATTTTATATTTAATTTTATTTTCAAATAAGATTCCACCCCACCAAATACTGCATAAAATGACAGGCATATAGTAGGTATTTGTAAACACTTGTCGTTGAAACTAACACTATTTATCATCTATCTGGGAAGTGGATAACATGGTAAACACGGAATGTTAAACTTATGTTTAGTTTTTAAGTAAAAACACTGGATATGAAATTATTAACATTAAAATCATTTTCTTTTTGTTTTTTTGTTTGTTTGTTTTGAGACAGAGTCTCACTCCATCGCCCAGGCTGAAGTGCAGTGGTGTGGTCTCAGTTCACTGCAACCTTTACCTCCTGGGTCCAAGCCATTCTCTTGCCTCAGTTTTCCAAGTAGCTGGGATTACAGGTGTTCACCACCATGCCTGGCTAATTTTTGTATTTTTTAGTAGAGACGAGTTTCGCCATGTTGGCCAGGCTAGTCTTGAACTCCTGACCTCAAGTGATTCACCCTCCTCAACCTCCCAAAGTGATGGGATTACAGGCGTGAGCTACCACGACCAGCCTAAAGCCTGTTTTTAAATTAATGTATTACATCTTATAATTAACAGAAGTCAAAACTTGTAAAACGGTGATCATCCAAATAAGCCAATGGGTTTCTCCAAGGCCAGTAAGTAAATTTAATATGTATCATTGTACATTTTAACTATTCAAAGGTTTTAAAAAGTATAATTTCTTATATTTGCATTAAGAACTGCATGAGACAGTTATTAGCATACCCAGTGACATGAGAATATACTGAAGCCACATAAATAATAACCAGGCTGTCCAAAACCTCAGCTATCTACCTGTCTCTCTAGAGACAGAGCTGTGGAAATAGGATTGTTACATCATTCTAAGGAAGGTCATGTCTTCAATAAAACACAAGTGACACAAAATTATTGGCTGCCAATAAGTTGAAATTAATCTATGAGTTAGAATGCATGATCTCTTAAATAATTTCAATTCTTAAAACCTACACCATTTTTTACCATAAAGTATGATTAAAATGAATGAGTAAATAGAAATAGAAAATAGAAAAGCAATTGTATATACTTAAGGTGATAATAATGAAAAATTCAAAAGTAAAGTCACAAATTTCTATATTCATAGTCCTGTTATTAATTAAACTGGTAAAAGTTTAATGTTGAAGTACATATATACCTACAAGCATTACTGATGAAAACTGTGAAACAGTGGTGATGTGTTCCAATATAAATATCTACTGTTCTCCTCATCTGGAATAATTATTGTTCAAAAATAAAACTAACCAAAACAACTATAAAAATAACAAAATGCCTATATTTTTTACTCTCTCCTTAAATTCTATCATTACTTCATCCTCCCCAATAGAGTACCCTATATGTAATCTATTTTCTTTCCACCACTAGTTCTAAAACTAAGAACTAGCGCTCTTCCCTTCTTCTCTTTTTTTTCTTTTTTTTTTCTTTTTTTTTTTTTTTTTTTTTTTTGAGATAGAGTCTCACTCTTTTGCCCAGTTGGAGTGGAGTGGTGTGACCTCCACTTTGGCTCACTGCAACCTCTGCCTCCCGGGTTGAACTGATTCTCCTGTCTCAGTCTCCCGAGTATCTGGGACTACAGGCACACACCACCACACTTGGCTAATTTTTGTATTTTTAGTAGAGACAGGGTTTCACCATGTTGGTCAGGCTGGTGTCGAACTCCTGACCTCAAGTGATCCAGCCACCTTGGCCTTCCGAAGTGCTGGGATTATAGGTGTGAGCCACCACACCCAGCCCCACTCTTCCCTAAGAAGAGACTTAAGATTGTGTTTACTCTATGTCTCTCTACTGGAACCTTCTCCTCCACCTAAAGTTGTCTCCTAATCTACCTACCCTGAGGTCCTATCACTCTCAAGTCTTCTTTGGCTTTCTGTGTCTCTGCCTCCCTCTCTTTCTCTGCCATTGGAGATCTTAAAAGAGTAGCTCATACTTGCTCTTTCCCCTGGATTGCTCACTCACTCTTATTCCATGGTAATCTGTTCAAACTATCATGCCCATCTCTTTCTTTGAAGATTCCTAATGGCCCCCTCACCAAAAGATTCTAGAGCTATTTTTCCATTCTCATTCTTTTAATTCCCTATGTAACCATTTATAGTCTTGTCAACTTAACTTCCAGAACTCCTTTTTCCCATGGGACCATTATTTTCCTAGGTGTCTTATCTAACTCAGGTCCTCTTGCTGCTCCTTCACTAAATGTGAGTTTCCCTGCAGCAGTACCCTGATCCTCCTCTCTACTCTTTCTATTTCTCTATCTATACCCTTAGTATTCTTGGTATGTTAATTCAGCCTCATGAAATTAAATATCATCACTATGTAGAAGTCTCCAGGATACATACCTCATCTCTCTTCTAAGCGCAGACCTTCCTTCCAAATTCTAGTCTCTTTATGGCCTATCACCCTTTCCCTCACACATTGGAGGTGTTCATGGTTTTGGTTAATGGTACTGCCATTCTTACAGGTTTGAACTCTGTGAAAAAACAGCTTCCGCTCCTTTGCTTCCCACTTGAGCTTAGATTTAGAATCCACTCCTCTGATTTATTCCCAAAAGACCCTAATTCAGACCATCACTATTTCAGGGAGGCAGTGCAGCACAGACATTAGTAATGTAGGAACTTCACTCAGAATGCCCAGGCTCCATATCTTACAGGAGAACAGAGCCAGTGGAAGCAGTGATGATGAACCCACTAGAACAGAAGGAGCAACATTCATGGCCAATTCCTGAAGCTTAGAACAGACAAAGGACAAGATGATCAGTAGAGTTGGTTCTTACTAAAACAGGAGATTATAACAGACACTAAGAAAAGTATTTTAATGATTTCTGTTCACATCAATGCAAAGGAAAAAAAGGGGAGAAGAGATGGAAGAGGAGACATTTACTCTATTGTTTGAGGCTCAGAATGAAGACCATTTTTGTTGTCTTTTTCATTAGCATTCATGGTATTTGCATTAACCATAATTTCTCTCCCCAGAACCTAGCCCATATATAACAAGAATTCAAACATCTGTTGAATGAACATTAACAAACAGCAACTATTTATTAAGCACCTATCAAGTACTAGGCAGAGAGAAGCTCAATTCACGTATATTAGAAATTATGTGCCGGGCGCGGTGGCTCAAGCCTGTAATCCCAGCACTTTGGGAGGCCGAGGCAGGTGGATCACGAGGTCGAGAGATCGAGACCATCCTGGTCAACATGGTGAAACCCCGTCTCTACTAAAAATACAAAAAATTAGCTGGGCATGGTGGCACATGCCTGTAATCCCAGCTACTCAGGAGGCTGAGGCAGGAGAATTGCCTGAACCCAGGAGGCGGAGGTTGCGGTGAGCCGAGATCGCGCCATTGCACTCCAGCCTGGGTAACGAGCGAAACTCCGTCTCAAAAAAGAAAAAAAAAAAAAAAGAAAAAGAAATTATGTAATCCTAGTTAGATGAGGAAAATGAGACTCCAGTGATTTTCATATTTTTTTCAGTGCCCTACAGTTTGTAAAGGATTGGGTCAGAGGTAAAACCCAAATCTAACCAACCTGAAAGTTCCTACCCTTTTCCCTGTGTCATTCTTCACCAACACTAAAAGGCATTTTGAGAAGTCCTCCCAAGATTTGCCTGGCTCTAATGCTTGCACGAAATTTCTCCATGAAAAGTAAATCTATAAAACCTATAAAAGTTATTGACTAGGGAGAGAATTAAATTTAAGTTATTTTTATTCATTTCATTTGTACAAAGGAAAAGAAAAGGTGTTGTATAAGTGAGTGAATAAAAAGAGGGTGGGAAAATGATGGGAAACTGAGAGCCTCTAAGATTCCTAACTCAACATACTTTACCATTTTGCTCAAGGCCAGCCCTGAACTATCATTTCCAAATATCCTAGACATAAGACCTATCTGAAAGAGCCAGCATTCTTCATTAAATATAGATGAACAGGAAAGACAAGATCTAAGACGGAATCCCCAAGTTCTACTTGCTCAAGGCAAAAACTTGGAGAAAAACAATGTAAGACCATGATTTTTCCACTGACCTGTGACATAATTTTGCATGCATGCACCTTGGATCCTAGGAATTTAAGATCAATATGTTGAAATTTATCATTGGCCTAAGCAGCTAATGTGAATTCTTCAAATCAATCATCACCTTCAACTACAATACTTCATGCAGAAAATAAAACTAAAGTATAGTGGTTCTCTTTGGCCTAAGGCCCCATAATGTATTAACTATGCATTTGAGCAAGTAATTTATTCTCTCTATATCTCAGTTTTCTTCTCTGTAAAATATTGGTAATGATATGACTCATCATAATCAAATGATTTGTTAAATGTAGTGATAGAAAAGTGTCTGGCACATGGTAAATACTGAAATGTTAATTATTATTATTCCCCCCCTAGAAATTTCCATGAGGGCAGAGATGTTAGTCTGTTTTATATATCGCTATTTCCCTTTGAGCCTATAAAGTACCTATCATATAGTAGGTATCAACCAATCAGTCAATGAGTGAATTTTAAGAAATGAAAGACAACATTTTTTGCCTGAGATCTCCAACACTGTAAGCAAAAATGAAGTTGCCTTTGTAATTAGCCAGTCAGCCAAATGCTTCTACTCTCACTCTACCAGATTACTAAGTACTGCTTTAAAGTTCTCTGGGGTAACAATTCTCTATTTTCATAATGAAAAGTGTTGAAGGCAATTTGGGCCCACCTCCTCATTCACCCTCTTGGTGCTTAATATCTCCTATCTGTTCAAGTTGATCGCATCCGCTACAGTCTCTAGGGAAAGACAACACCATTTTCTTCTGGGGTTCTGACTTTTATGAGGGAATGCTGGAGGTACTAAAATAATATTAATTAATGAAGATGAAGCCATCATCATTACTTGCTTATTGATCCCTCTATCCCTAACTGGCCAGGTGTTTGATGGGCAGTCACTTCACGGCTCAAACCCCCACTGTCAGGAAACTCTTACAATGAATACAAATGGGGCTTTACCTGCCTTGTGGGGTAATGCAGCAAGCAATTAACAAATGTTCATAAAGCACTTGGAAAGAGATAATGGCACTACATAAACGTTATAGATTATTGCATCATGAAGCTTAAAATTATAATCAACTCTAAGACGGATTAATTGGAAAGGTAACAAAAACTTTCTCAAAGAGAGCCTCCTTTCAAAGGAGTATCAAAAAGGGCTAGATTTGCTGTGGCTGATAAATCAGTACCAGACCCTTTAGCCTTCACTCACACCCTCAAGAAATAAGAATCATAAGTAGCTTCATGGTTGTGAATTAACAGAGTGGAAAATGAATACTGACAAAAATAAATAAAATCATCCCCAATCCAGAAGTAAGCCAGAGATACAATTAGAGATACCCGGCTTGGAACTGGGTTACAACTTGAGGCTGCCACAAAGACTATTTTTATGCAAGTCACAGACAGAACAACACAGAAGCCAGTGTGCATATCAGTGAAGAGAATGCACACTAGTGTTGACTGCTCCCAAATGTACACCTCCAACCTCAACCACTCATTCCCATAGCCTGCTTATCGTCTCCATTTTAACAATAATGAGCACTTCAAATTCAGTATGTCCAAAGTCAGGCTCCTGATCTTTCCCCAAAAAGACCCCCCAGTCCTCTTGTTCGCTGTAAATAACAACTCTATCCTTCAGTTTGCTCCAGCATAAAACCTTGGACTCATTGTTAACCTTTCTCTTTATCTTCTTTATCTTACATCCTTCATCCAAACTGACAGTAAAATGTGTTGGCTTTATTTTCAAAACGTATCCAAAAGCAAACTTCTTACCACCTTTACTGCTACTATTCTGGTCCAACCCACCATCTCCTCTTACCTGGATTACTGAAATAGTCGCCTAATAGGTTTCTCTACTTCTTCCTTTCTTCTCTTTTAGTGTACTTGTAGGAAGTCAAATCATGACATTCTAGTGCTCACAATCCTGAAATCATTTTTCATTCACTCTGACCAAAAGCCAAAGAGTCTTCCTAAGGGCTAAGAACTGACATGATCTGACCCTTCATCTCTGAGCTCATCTCCTACAACTCCCCCTTCCTCTCCCTACACTCTAGCCACACTGGCCCCCTCTCCTGGCCCTAGACAGAATTAGGCATGTATTTGCCTCAGGGACTTTACACTTGCTATTTCTAACTTCCCTGGACATTCACATTGGCTTGCTGCCTGGCCCCCTTCCCATCTATCCTCACAAGTGACCAACTCAGGAAGAGCTTCCCGAGCTTATCTTTCTCCTGTCTAAAATTGCAGTCCTCACTTCCACCCTGATTGTCCCTTTATCCTTTCTCTGCAATCTTTCTTCTGAGTACTTATCACCATGTGGCATTACTTGTTTATACATTTACTTCATCCACCCCGCCTTATTTGAATATATTCTATAAGAGGGCAATCATTTTTGCGAATTTCTTGTTGTTGTTGTTCACCACGATTTCTCCATATCCTAGACCAGTGTCTGACATATAACAAACACTGAATAAATATTCTTAATTCTTTTTTGCCACTGTACTGGTCCTTGAAATCCCAAGTGGCAGAATTATTGCATTAATCATCTGTGCAAAGAAACCTCACAGCACCATCAAGTAAAGATGCCAGCAATGTGGTCGACCCACTCTCAGACACCTGAATATAAAACTTCTAGGCATGCAGATATTAAAGAGTAAAATTGGAATTTAATATTTTCCATAGTTATTAATACTGAATACTAGCCCTCCAGTCATAAAAAGCAAGGCTGACTTACTTGTGAATTAGGCTGGAGGGGAGGAAATCAAACCAAGATGCACATTTCATAGTCTGGCACCATCCCTTGGATGTAAGAGACAGTTTTGTTGAACAGCTAAAACAATGTTTTTAATGTGTAAATTCCAAAAGAAAATTAAAACTGGCAGTTACTTGATGTTTAGAAAAGGAAAAAACCTCCTGTTCAGCCATCACTAAGATCTAGAGCTGTGGTAATTCCCTCTAATAAAATAATTTATGATTTTCTTGGAGTTGAAAAGAGGATGGTGCACCTGAGCCTCTGATTTATTAAAAATGCATTTCAGGCTCTTTTTTAAAACTGCATCTTTATTTCAGTTTTACAGTTCCTCTGTCAAAGCAAATAATAATAGTAAATCCTTTACAGGAATGTAAAGGCCACACAAGGAGGAAAGACAGATACACTAAATTAAAAAGAGAAAGGGGTGGGCTTCTGGAATCATCTTGGAGAGCCCTCAGGTGTGACCACAGTGGCCTTCTCTGACCATCCAACCTCAAGTGTTCCCCCAG
The DNA here is from genome assembly GCF_048565385.1 of Saimiri boliviensis. Lineage (NCBI taxonomy): Eukaryota > Metazoa > Chordata > Mammalia > Primates > Cebidae > Saimiri > Saimiri boliviensis. Next base: position 19,416,810 of record NC_133468.1, read on the forward strand.
CATCTCCCAATCACTCCATTTTAGTTGTTGACAGAGAACTCACCTGTTTCTTCCTTTGTATTATGTGTCCTCGACTCTAGGGATCCCAAAGACAAGGACCTGTCTCTTTGGTTTGCCAGTGTCCTAACTGTGGCAGGAATGACACCCAGCAAACAGCAGCTGCCAAACACAAATTTGTTGAATGAATAAATAAATGCATTAAACATTTGATTTTTTTCACTCTGCACTATACCCAAGTAGGAGGTATGATTTTAACTCCTGCCAATTAATGAATTAATCTGAACAGCTAAGAAGATTTGAGAGAAACACATGCTTTTGTAAGGTCTAAGTTCTCCACATAAAATTCAGTGCCATATAAAAGAGAGTCCTGTTAAGTGTAAGCTCATCCCTGCTGCCCTCCCCAGCTCCCAATACAATAAATGAAATGTACATTTCTGTTGGCTCCTATTTGCTGGTGACATTTAGTTTTAATTCAAACTAGTCTTCATAAATTCTGGTACTCTGCACAACATCTTAAATGGCTTTATTCTTTATTCAAAATCATCCCTCTCACTCCCAGAATTGTAGTAAATAGATCTTCTAAAGGGGAAATAAAACTATTTCAACAACAGGCCTATTTCAGCAGTTTTTCAAAAGCTATTTTTTTCATTCCCTTGGTGAGAGTTTTCGTTTTATGCTTGGAAAGTTGTGTTATATATACATGTATTTTAGTCCAAATGGATGTGGCGTTTTGTTGTTGTTATTGTTGATTTCAGCTTTTCTATTTTCCACTTCAGTATGTCTGCAAAAGCAAAACTTCATATTTCCTTTATTCCTCCATTTGTGAGTCTGTTATTGAACCCATGTTCTCCTTTAAGGAAAGAATACTCAAGATACTCTGATTTATATTTTCCCCAATGGGAAAAAAATTGCACTTATAGATCAGAATATTTAAAGCACATAATAATCTCAGATAAGCTTTTGTTTCTCTACACAGCTTTTTAGGAGTGGCTTATATGCATAAAAACCTTTTCTAACTTTTTCTTCTCATATACTGTAAATATCAACCCAGAGTCTTCAGAATTATAATCTAGCTAGAGACAATTCCATGCTATTTCTACAATGCCAGGAGGGATTACTATAAGTGGAGGTGACGGGAATATTTCAAGAGCATGGTTCTTTTTCTCCGGTAATTAACAGCTTCAGTACCACCAATCCCTCTCTCCAGCCCAAAGCCCCACAGTAACTCTAAGCATTCAGAGTGTTAAAACTTAGTGTTTAAATTAATCCTAAGGAAATAGAGCTGTACACAAAATGTGAATACATAAAGGTTTATCACATTATTCTATTACACTAGCAAAAATATATACAAAGATGTACCCATGTTGAAGGAAAAAAAAGACTGGAATGAATGAAATAAAACCATTTAACACCATGACATATATCTCTGAATGGAGAAATTATCAATTTCCCTTGTTTTCCTCTTTTCACTTTGTATTTCTAACTTTGTGCAATCAGCTTGTATCACATTAAACATCAATTTTTAAATGTTTAAGAAAAATTTTAACAACATAAAAGAGTCATCTGATTAAAACTATTTTCTTTTTAAAATGTTGTGTCTGTTTTGAATTACACAATTTTTTAAAAAAGAAAAAAAATGTTGTGTCTGATCAGATTAGAAAGAATAGGGTGTCAATCTGAGAGATTGATAAGTCTGAGAGATATTGAGAGTTCCCGTATCACATGGTGAAAAACACACCCCAAAAAAGCCAACTACCAGCAAGTTAGTGGATAAGAAGAAAAAAAAAAAAAAACAGGAAGACGAAAGAGAGGGAGAATGCTTCTCCAAGCCTGGAGAACTTATCTTTTCATAACCTTCACCCATTATTTTGTTTTCCCTTTTTTCTTTGAAGTCTACGGATTATGTGTGATTTCTGACCGATTATGGGTCAGCATGATCAACGACTGTTTTTAAAGCCAAATCTTTCAACAGATGAGTGTCAGCTCAAAAGTTTTCTTTACAAGCATTGGAAAAATCTGGGTCCCGATCGGTGCTCCCCGGGCGCCACCCGTGCGCTAAGGCCGCGCAGCCCAGTCCTCACCGCCTACCTGCAGGCCATGGACGCCATCAGGAAGATGCAGACGCCAAGGCTGGGCAAGAAGAACACCATCGACCTCCCCGAGCAGACCGAAGCCAACAAGAAGCAAGCTGAGGACCACTGCAGGCAGCTGGAGGAGCAGCAGAGGAAGCTGAAGGGGATGAGGGTGAGGTGGAAGAGTATTCTGAATCCATGAAAGAGGCCCAGGAGAAACTGCAGTGGGCCGAGCAGGCCAACGATGCTGAGGTGCATGTGGCCTCCCTAAACTGCCCCTTTGAACAGGTAGAAGAGGAGCCAGCTGGGGCCCAAGAGCGCCTGGCCACAGCCCTGAGCAAACTAGAAGAGACTGACAAGGCAGCCAGTGAGAGCCAGAGAGGAATAAAGGGCTTAAAAACCCGGTAGTGAAGGACGAGGAGAAGACGGAGCGGGAGGAGGTTCAGCTGAAGGAGGCCACGTGCATCGCTGAGGATTCAGACCAGAGATACAAGGAGGTGGCCAGGAAGCTGCTGATCCTGGAGGCAGACCTGGAACACTCAGAAGAGAAAGCTGAGGGGGGCGAGAACCGAGTCAGACAGCTGGAGGAGAAACTTCAAACCATGGACCAGACCCTCACGTTTTCACGTTTCTTGATGGCCTCAAGAAGGAGTATTCCACCAAAGAAGATAAACATGAAGAAATAAAACTGCTGGAGGAGAAGTTGAAGGAGGCTGAGACCAAAGCACAATTTGTTGAAAAGTCTGTGGCAAAGTTGGAGAAGACCACCGATGACCTGGAAGAGACGTTAGCCAGTGCCAAGGAGGAGAACGTGGAGATTCAGCAGACGTTGGACCAGACCCCGAGGGAACCCGACAACCTATGAGGGCCGGCCCCGCCCCCTGCCAAGCGATAGTCACCACCCCAACCGAATAAAACCGACATTACCAGCAAAAAAACACAAAACACAAAACACAAAAACCTTCACCGCATGCTTTCTTTTCCCTTATTTTTACTTATTCTTTACTAAAAATATGGATCAGTTCTACTAACACATTAACTGTGTTCAGTTTTGTTTCTTTTCTACCCTATCTACAGATATGTCTATGTGAGTTAGTTGCAAAGATGTTAAAAGATTTTCCATTCTACTGTCTATTAATTTTATAGGGGAGACTCTTATTTAAAACAATTGTATGTTTTAATTCAAAGAAAAAAAAGTAGTTCTGTGAGGTTTTGACTAGAGATATCTTTCCACCAAAGTATAAACCCTAAAAGCAAATACAGCTATAAAAATTAATTACACCAAATTGCTTGAGCAAGGTAAACAGCAAACCCAGGGCCAAGTGTTAAAACTTGAGAGAGTCAATTACCAAGCTATCTAGTAAAAGCCTCCAAAAAATCGATAATCCTCCAGTCTGACTTTTATGATGACATTAGAAATAGCATTTAACTTTTTTATATAAAGAACAATCTCATGGAAAGCTGGTCTATGCTAATCTTTTAAACCTATTACCAACATTTTATGCATCATAATCCTAGCTAAATCAGAATACATACATACATATATATGTAATATATATGTATATATTTAGGTTCTCTCAACAACAGCACTTTCTAAAAGGGTCTCTGCCAGGCAGTAACACTATTCATTTACTAAATATTGCCTGGGGACCCAGCCATGCATGACTCATTAACACAGATGGAAGTTTCACTTTATATCCCAGGTCTGTGGAACAAATGGAGTGACCCTGTTATTGCTTCTTCTCCTTTCATATCTATTTAATGTGGATTGTAAAGAAAATTTGATCTTCTATGCTTCACTCCACTGCCAAATGCCATTAGATTCATACTTTTACCGTTTGTTTCTCCTTTGAACCCAGGTTTCATTTATCCCCATGAGGACAGAGGTAGAGAAAAATCCACACCTTAAGCAATTATCCTAAAAACAGTTCTTGATTAGCCTCTTGTTATTTCTTAATAGTTTTTTGGTGAAATTGCAAGTAAAAAAAAATTGATGCTCAGAAAAGTTGTTACATAGCCTGTAAATTTGTACACTGATAACACCAAACATTGCACATTCTCACACAAGAAAGGACAATGGTTTTACAACAGAGTAGCCTATCAGTTTTCTTTTTCTAGTATTACTATTACTCATTCAAATAATAAAGTCAACTTAAGGCTATGTAAACAATTAAATAAGAGACACTTGTTTCTAAACCTCTAACAACATGATGAAATAAATTACAGCCTATCCAACCAAGAGAAGATATCAAAGCCATTGACTATGATGACATAGGTCTCTATTTATTGCCCAAGAAAGATACTTAGGACATATGACCAATTAAAAAATAAACAACATGTCAATATGGTATGTAATCCAATTTTGTTCCTCCATGTGTATGTTAGAATACAGTACCAAAGAACAAAGAATACACACCAAAGCTTATCAGTGGTTAGCTGTAGGTAGAAAGACTGCAAGAGACACATTACCTTCTTTTCACCTGTTGTTTTCTGTAACCACAAAGGTAAGTCCTACTAAAAAGCTTGGGGAAAATGTTATAAAGAGAGAGGGAGAATAAAAACTTCAGAGACAGAGAAATCAGCTTGTCCTTCACTTTGATATTAGACACATAGATGCTACTTTACATAAATGATAAATTCATTGATTTGGGTTAAGACTCAAGAATTTAACAATCAATTTGCAACTACCAGGATATAGACAGTTAAACCTAAGAAAACCAGAGTGTCTTTGCCATTCTTTGTCCTGTGGTGCAGACTGGTTCAATTTCCTTACTCACATGTCCTCCATTAATTGCCTTTTCAATGGATTACTAATAAGTTTTTGATGTTAAGCAAACATCAATGCTCCTATTAAAGTGAGACCAAACACTGTGACTATTTGTTTAATAACACAGTCTGAATGAAGGACGAAGTTCAATTAGCACTGGAGCTGATACAGGCTTCATTAGGAAGGAGAGGCAATTAACAAGTGGAAGGCTGCAGGAGGCACTGATGTGCACATCATGCAGCAAGCGGAAAAGGACAAGCAGCATAGAGTTTCTTTGAAAAAACTGTAACCTGTAGACTTCAGACAGAAAGAAGGATCATTAGCACAAAATTAAGCACCCTAATAGGGTGATCCTTATCCAGCCAACACCAGAAGAAATATGAGGCCAAATCCCATAATCTAACTAAACTGCAGGGTATCAGGACAATTGGAAGGAACAGGAATTATCTGGCAGATAGAACTTCACTTAGCAGAAAATTTGGTTCATAGACACTGTTCCATGGATGCTACTGAGCACTCTTTTGAGAGTCAGAGGCCCCACCTGTACCATTAACTAGCTGTGTGACCTTGAATGAGTCACCCAACCTCTATAGTAGGCTATTTCCCTTTTTGTAGAAAATTAAGAAAATAAGCAAATGAGCTCTCCTAGTTCAAAATTCCATAATTTTTTATTCTAATTACATTCTTATCCTAGTTATCCAGGAGATAATGGAAATTATAAATTGCTTTGTCGTTAACAGTAATCACATGATTTTCTCAAATGGAATGTGGTAAGGATGAACAAAAATGTCATAATATTTTAAAGATACATATGGAAAAAAATTTTATGACCAAAACACCAGGATTTCTCTGATTTATTCTAATTTCAATATACATCCTCAATATTTTAAATCAATATGATGAGACAGATATTTTTTAAAATCTTTTCTTTACAGTGTTGAGTGTTTACAACACGGTGCCAGATATTTGGAAAGAAATAAGTGTGACAAGTATGAAGAGGGGACGCTTTCTTTCATCTAATAAATGGTTTAATGACAACTCAGTCACACCCCAAGGTCACTCTTGAAATCACAGCCTTGTGAAGTGGCCCACGAGAATCAGACCAGCTGCTAGTGTCTCCTTCTCATCCAGAGCTCCCAGGAGAGAGAGAAAGCCAGCCAGCCTTCCACAGTAGAAATAGCAGACAGGAACACAGAAGCCTTCTGACGAAGGGCATGAGAATACTAAAATAAAATAGGCAAGGATATAAGATGGAGGACTGGAATCACAAAGGATTTCAAAAGGAAAAATAAGTAAGCAATTTCACTTCTAGAAATTTATTCTCCAGAAATATTTATTCAATTGGATAAAGATATATTCATTCACTCAACACTTATTCAACAAATAAGGTGTGATAGCATTTGAACAGAGACCTAAAAAAGAAATGAAGAAGTCAGTTAAGCAAATATGGGGGAAGGGTAGCTCAAAGGATTGTAGGCAGTGGGAAAAGCAAATGCAAAATCTTAAGGAGAAATTATGCTTATTATATTTAAGGAATAGCAGAGATTTTAATGTGGCTAGTTGTAACGTGAATACAGGGGAGAGCAATAGAGGTCAAGGTTGGAAAGTAGTAGGATGCTAGCTCAGGGAGAGCCTTAAAGACCATGACATGTGCTTTGACTGTTAGTGACTTAGATGGAGAGTCTTTGAGCATAGCGATTTTTATCTAACTGAGTTTTAAGAGATCACTCTTGGCTGCTATTTGAAAGTAGAAAAACAAGATCCAAGGTAATGACAATAGTTCAGATAAGAGGTAATGGATTGGATGATAGTGAGAAGGGGTGATGAGAAATGGCCAAAATGACCAATGTCTGCATATATTTAAAAATAGAATCCATGGGATATGCTGATGGATTGGATATGAAAGTTAGAGAAAGAGCGGCAGCAAGAGCAATATCAAGATTAAGCCTGAACCGGAGAAAAATGAAATTGACATTCACAGAGATGATAAAGTCTAGGATATTCATTTCCATATAGTTTCCTATATTCCCATGAATATAATCTAAATGGCCATGAATAGTGGAATGACTAAAGAAATGATGCTTCATCTATACTATGGAACAAATAAATTAAGGCAGAACCACACATCCTTTCATGGAAAGACATGCATAACACAAAAATGAATCAGTCATGAGTTACAGAAAAATATGTTTACTATGATGTTATTAATATATATTTCATATCTACATCTATATAATTAGAAATAATATGCAACAAATTTATTTTGTAATTAAGACAGGATCTCCCTGTGTTTCCCAGGCTGGTTTCAAACTCCTGAGGTTAAATGATCTTTCTGAGCCTCCTGAGTAGCTGAGACTGTAGATGCATATCAACGCCCCTGGCTAAAAACAAACTTTTAATAAAGTCATCTCTGGGTAAATTGGTAGGTGGAGGAGAGACTTTGATTCTCAACTTGTATTTTACCATTGTTGGAGGTTTTTAAAATTCAGCAATTTTATTATTGCTTTTTAACATTTAGCCTGTGCTGTTTTTGTAATTAAAAAGTTGTCTTCTCGTTAAATAAACAAGACTGCCTAGCCAGTGGAGAGGTACAGGATTATAGCTAAGACCTGAGATTTTGAAGTCAGACTCTAAATTCAAATACTGGCTCTACTGTTTATTGGCTATGTGACCTAGAGAAAATTGCTTTAGGTAGTTAATATTATTGTTGCATTGTCCATATGTGAAAACTGAGGCAGCTAAGTAACTCGCCCAGGATCACAGTACTAAAGAGTGATGAAGTGAGGACTTGAAACTCCAAAGCCTTAAGTTCTCCGCCATGACTTTTTATAGTACTACCAGTAAAGCTATTGGCAAAGCATCCCGTTTTGAAGAAAGGGTGAGATAAAAAGGAAAGGGTCCAGAAAAAAACATGTATCTTTTCATTATAAAAGACCAAGAATTCAACAAGAGAGGAAAATATGGTCAAAGCTGGAGGGTATTTTTAAATCAGCATAATTATAAATCTTCATGGACCAAGGAAAGAGCAAGCTTTCAGAGACAAAGAGGCACAGCTATTTCAAGATATGTTTCTATAGATGGCATTCTAGAACCACGGAGAGTTAAGTTGAGTAAGATTTTTCTAAAAAAGCAACTTGTTAGGGCCTAGAAGTTTTACTTAAGAAAACATTAGAACTTAGCCTTTCTGGTTTCTTAAAACAAAAAGTGAAGTGTTGGCCAAGGGAAGTGTGATTTTTCCTATGACTAGAATTTCTCATAACAACAGTCTGACATCATTGGGTAGAAGTCATGGTAGACAGTCAACTGTGTGTAAATAAAAGGAGCTAAAGTCAACAGTCACTTCAAGAAAATATGATTAAGCTCCCTTGTTTAATCAATTATGTTTTGTGGAACATGCTGGATTATTTAATGTATGTACCTTGAGAACGAAATATCTTTTGCAGCAACTTGGATGGAGCTGGAGGTCAGTATGCTAAGTGAAGTAACTCAAGAATGAAATATCAAAAACCCTGTCTTCTCACTTATAAGAGGGAGCTAAATTATGTGTATGAAAAGACATAGGGTGGTAAAATGGACTTTAGAGACTCAGAAGGATGAAGGAAGGAAGAGGATAGGGATTTAAAAAAAAATCTACACATTAGGTACAATGTACACTACTCGAGTGGTGGGTGCACTAAAATCTCAGAATTCACCACTATATAATTTATCCATGTAACAAAAAAAAAACCACTGTACCCCAAAAGCTATTGAAATAAATTTTTTAAATGAAATTTATATGAATACCATGAGTATTCATTATGTGACTAGAACCTGGTTAAACATTTCACATTTATAAAAAATAGTCTCTGTCTGGCCAGTTACGGTGGCTCATGCCTGTAATTCCAGCACTGTGAGGTGGGTGGATCACAAGGTCAGGAGTTCAAGACCAGCCTGGCCAACATGGTGAAATGCTGTCTTTACTAAAAATACAAAAATTAGCTGGGTGTGGTGACAGGTGACTGTAATCACAGCTACTTGGGAGGCTGAGGCAGGAGAATTGCTTGAACCCAGGAGGCAGAGGTTGTAGTGAGCCAAGATTGGACCACTGCACTCCAGCCTCGGCAAGAGAGCAAGACTCTGCTTCAAAAAAAAACAAAGATCTCTGTTTTCAATCTATTTAAAATTTAAGAGTAGTTATCTTTGGATGCTGGAATTACGTTGATTTTTATTTTTTCTTTTGGACTACATTTTCCAGCTATATCAACAGAAATTCATCTGAGGAATAGATGAAATGGCACATTGTTTTTTTTAATGAAAGTTAGTTATTTCATTCATATCATTAAGTGCTGTCTATTTTTATGAAACTTTACAATACAATTGTGTCTGGAAAACAATACACTACTTATTCAATATTAAATGGTTCCTATTTAGCTAATTTATTGTTACCAAAATGCAATGTGTAATTGAGTGCCAAATGAATGTTAGAGAGAGTTACGAATGCAGAGGAGAGATCACTCTGCCTAGACTGGTCAGGCACACATTGACAGAAGCTTCATGTTTCTGTGAGTGAAGAGGAAGCAGGAGAGAGCACAGGCAACCAGTGTCAAAGGGCCATGAAAAGGTAAGTTCAAAACACAGAACTTAAAACAGGAGCAACCAAGGTGTGGTGAGTAAACAGTAAAGAGGATTGAGAGTGTTCCTTGACCCAAATCCAAGGTCATCAAAGCCTTCCCCTTTTAAGTTTTTTCCATTTTAATGTTTGAACATCCACTTCTTAGACAAAAAAAAAACAAAAACAAAAAAAAAAAAAAAAAACAGGCTATCGCTGGGCATGGTGGCTCACGCCTGTAATCCCAGCACTTTGGGAGGCCGAGACGGGTGGATCACGAGGTCAAGAGATCGAGACCATCCTGGTCAACATAGTGAAACCCCGTCTGTACTAAAAATACACAAAATTAGCTGGGCATGGTGGCGCGTGCCTGTAATCCCAGCTACTCAGGAGGCTGAGGCAGGAGAATTGCCTGAACCCAGGGGGCGGAGGTTGCGGTGAGCTGAGATCATGCCATTGCACTCCAGCCTGGGTAACAAGAGTGAAACTCAGTCTCAAAAAAAAAAAAAAAAAAGATAGGCTATCCTCCCTCCTGTGGCTCATGATCTGGTTATTCTCACTCCATTCTTTTTCACCTGCAAGTCTAAGAATTGGTAAGCCCATTTACCCTTCCAAGTATGGAAGTAATAGGTAACCACCTCTAGCTAAAAAGCAATGAAGATGTTTCTCTGTTTCAGATGGTATAATGGAAAGAACATGAGATGAGATGCTCTCATAGAGTGGATGAGAAATCAGACATAAGTTCCAGTCCTGTTTTGTTTGCTTATATTTCAGAGTCACAGTCTTTCATCTGTAAAATGGAGTGGTTATAACATGGTTGGTAAAAAATCAATTTAGAAAAAAGTAAAGCCTATACAGTGTTTAACATAGCTGGCATACAGTTGGAACCCAAATAAGAAGAAAAAAATGGTTATGAAAAATAAGGCAAAGAAGAAAAGGAGGAAGGGAATGAATTAAAGTAAATGGAGACTTTCTTTTCTCTTGGCAACCCTTATTTGTTGAGGGTCAAAAAAAATTGATTCATAAGGAAACCAAAGGAGAAAACTGTGTTTGTAAAGCTGATCTATCCTAAATTTCAGTGTGTCTAAATATTTTCAGCGATAGATCTCTGCAATATTTCATAACTTGAAATTTTGAAAATGTTCATGTGATCCCTTACACAGAATCAGTAACACCCATACTAATTTAATTTCACTGTTATCTTTTAGTGTAAGAACTCTATTCCATTATACTTAATGACATAGAAGTACTTGTATGTCCCTTACATTTTTTTATTATGGGTTAAAACTTTGCCTCAAAAAATAAACTTTTCATCATACATATACTGTATCAGCCAATATACAAAACTGCTGGTAGTCATATATCCATTTACTTTTTTCATTCATTCATTTGTTCATACATCCCATATATATTGAACAATTTCTGGGTCAGGAACTATCTTAGCTCCCACAGGTGTAACAATGAGCAAAAGAGATGCAGGCCTTGCCCCTCCTTGGGCTTGTAGTCTGGTGGAATCACACATCGCTCAGTGACGATACATAAAGGACCGTGCACCCAACACCTGGCACACCAGACTGCATGAGGCACTTTATTGCATCCTCATTTAACCCCACAGCAGCCAAGTGAAGTAGGACTCCTATTATTCCCCCAAATTTACAAGTAAGGGCCACAAAACTCAGAGCTTAAATAACTTCTCGAATGTAACCATAAGGTCAGCTCTAGCCAAAACAATTAAGGTAACTGTGATGAAGCTGATCCAAGATACTGTCTTACTCTCCTCTTACCACACACAGTCCCTGACTGGCTTTTATCTGTTCTCCTTAAATTCCACTGTATGAAGGATTATCCATTCTGCCAAATTGGTGTTCATTAAAATTGTAATCCAATGAGGAATATTTCCCTAAAGTTCAGTCATTCTCAAATGAGAGTAGCATTAGAACAGTCTGGATGGTTTTATTACAAGACAGCTTGCTGTGCTCCACACTAATATCTTAGCCAGTAGGTCTGGGATGGGGTCTCAGAATGTACATTTCTAACAAGTTCCCCGGGGATTCTGACACTACTAGCTCAGGAACCACATCTTGAGTATCACTGCTCTAAACTATTCAAAATAAAAGAGGAAGTTGAGCTTCTAACCCATCTAATATTAAGAGTTTAAAGTCAACAACAAAAATCTATAAAACTCTTCTTGTAACCCAATTAAAAAATGGGCACCGGGATAGCCAGAGCACGTGAGACAAGTTTGTTGCTTTAACCATTTTACAGGTAAAACAGATGAGATTCAAAAAGTTATGCAGCTCTTGGTTATAAAACCAAGCTGGGCACGGTGACTCATGCCTATAATTCCAGCACTTCGGAAGGCCAAGGCAGGGTTCACTAGAGATCAGTTTGAGACCAGCCTGGTCAACATGGTGAAACCCCGTCTCTACTAAAAATACAAAAAACAAAAAAGAAACAAAATATAGCCAGGCGTGGTGGCAGGCACCTGTAATCCCAGCTACTCCAGAGGCTGAGGCAGGAAAATGGCTTGAACCTGGGAGGTGGAGGAGGTTGCAGTGAGCTGAGGTCGCACCCCTGCACTCCAGGCTGGGCAACAGAATGAGCCTCTGTCTCAAAAACAAAACAAAACAAAACAAAACAAAACAAAACAAAAAACCCAGTGAGAAACCTAAGGCCTTGAGTCACAGGCTGTGTGATATATAGACCAAATATACTCCTAACTCATATGCCAGAACTTCCCATGTAGAGAGCAGTGAATAAACTACACATGATAGATAGTGCTCCCTTTAGTGCCCATCATGAGGCAAATAGAGTGGGAGACTTGGGATGATCTGGACCCCACAAAAAGCCTCTTTCAGGCTAAGTCCAGTTAAATCTCTTGGGCTTCTCTTCCGCTCTCCTCCAGGTCTATAGTTTGCAATATTTGGGTTTGATCTAGAATAGGGCTCCCAGGAATCTGCATTTCACCTATGTACATTGAATTCTGAGAAGAATTAGACAGTTGTTACTGCCGCAGGGAAATATTAGCCATGTTCAAAACAATCCTCACTATTGCTCCTCCTTAAAATCTTCTCACTAGGCACTAAGTGTCTGGGTCAGCATCAAAGTCTGGGAGAGAGTAACTTGCCCTCCATCGCTCAATTTTCCAAATGATCGATAAGCTCTACAGACTGATATTGGGTTAGCGGATCTTTAATCTTCTAGATGATCTGAACTAGAAAGATGGCCCAGGCGCAAGCCAATACTGAATTAATTTCCCTCAAAATCTGCCTTTCATGAATCCAACCATCCCTGATTTTCAATAAATGCAATCTAGCTTCCTCCAGAGTACCAACCTCCCCTGAAACAGTTATATTACTCACTGAATCTGAATCTGCTCAGACTTAAGTCTATACGCAAAGGTGAACAGAACAAGGAAAAGGGAAAATTGAACAGTACATGTTATAGATTAAGAAAATTTTTCTAGTCATCTCAGGTATTCATTGACCAGACACCTGCCACACATGCTTATGCTGTGCTAGAACCTGGAATCCCAAAAGAGCACAAAATCATGGCCTCCACCCTCATGGAGCTTACAGTCCAACCGGAGTCTACTAATCAGCAAAGGAGGGAGAATGATCTCTGCCTTGTTTATGCATATACGGATACAGAAAACAAATCTTAAAAAGTTGGAAAAAAATGACATTAAAGTAATAATATCAATGAATTCAGCATCTCCTCTTTAGAAAGGAAGTGCTGTGTATTTGGCCTAAACAGCATGCTAAATCAAATGCCCAGTGTTTCCTGTCTAGATGAGATTCAGGACAGCAAATTGATCAAATCACATCCTGTTTTGCCCAAAAATCTCTTCCCTACAGAAAACAAACAAACAACAACAAAAAAAAAACTATGATATCTAAGTCCCCCCATTGCTCATCCTCTCCTTTTGGTAATGCTGTTTTTCCTGATTCTTTTAGAAAGACAGCTGCCCCTTGGAAGATTTATTTCTTAAGCCAGGAGTTCTCAGACTTAGGTAAGTGTTAAGAATTTCTTAGAGCACTTTTAAAAGTGCAGATTCCTGAGTCGTTCCCTTAAAATTCTGAGTCAGTTGTCTAGAATAAGATTTCCAACGTTTCATTTTTAACAAGCACTTCTTGTGTTCCATTCTTCTGATGCCAGACATCAAGCTTCACATACCGTGTTTCACTGGTTATTCAAAATAGGAAAATTAAATAATTTCCCTAAACTTACACAGCAAGAAAATGGCAGAGTCAGGATCCTACCAGAGCTTGCTGACCCCAAACCCAAGGACAGCCCACGGTTGGTAAGTGGAATGCCAGAGGCAACTGAACTCAAAACTAATACGATTTAAGGGAAAATAAAAAAGAAGGTTTAGATTCAGAGAAGGAAAAGGTAAGCAACAAAATTAGAAGGGGCTCAGAAACAGATTTTTCCAGCATCTCAATTTTGCCTAGGGCCAATTCCATTCACACTAAGGCCAGCAGAAGTGTATCAGCATAAATAAGGTAAAGCAATTTCTATAAATGTGTCAGAAAAAAACTTAGTTAATTGCAAAGACATTTCTTAATGGCAGCCTCCTCTTGCCTTTCCAAATTAATGAGTCAGAAAAGCACGGGTCTCACTAGCATCTTTAAAAGTGGGCAAATCCCCTTCTGGGCTCCCATTAAAACAGAACACAAGGACCTTCAGCTAAATACTGAAATGTCCTCCATTTTAGAAAGTCATCTTGATGCTGGGGGGAAAAGAAAACATACAAATGTCTTCCTCGAATCCCTTTTGTTCCCAGAAGAAAAAGGGAGGTAGAGGACAAGATGAAGATGTATCAGCCTGGGTGATGTGTTTTGCAACCTGGGGGTACTTAACTCATTTGATAGATGGTTTTTCCTGTGAAGAAAAATGTCATTTTTATTAATGAATAAAAAGTTATGCAAGTAAAGGGGTTGAGGGTAGAAAAAAACCTAAACTATCACATGCAGAGAAGCATATTCAACAACAACATTTTCAAGTTCTTGCTGATTGTTTTTACTCTAGGGGTGTGTGTGTCTGACATGTATTGGAGAGGAACTAATATTGAAATAATTTTCTTTTTACGACATCCAAGCTTTGAATAGACTAGGTCTGGTGTGCTCCAGCTACCCCTAAATTAAACTCCAAATTAAAGGCCAGGGTGGTTACCTGGAGGTTTGCATTCTGCAGAGCCTTGCCTTTTAAATGAACCAACAAGGGCCCACCTGTGTTTGTTACATGTCCCTTGGATAATTAATGCTGGTAATAACACCTAAGTGTTAGCATACAAAGCACCTGGAATGCGACTTGCTGTACACATTCTAATCACATCAGCCACCGAACTCTCCAAATGACCTTCTTCAAAACAATGACTGTCTTTGAAACCACAGAAGCCAACCTAGAGGGAAGCTTTATCCCAGGGTTTAACTGTAGCTGAGCGGTTTCTAAAGCTACAGTGGCACCAAGTGGTCAGAAATGGAAATAAGCTGCTGGTTTAAACTCACATCCTCTGGCAACTCTGCTGTGTATCGACCCAACTCTGCCCCCAGGCAGCCAGAGCATACAATCCATCTCCTGAGAGAAGAGCACGAACACTGCTGGGGAGAAAACAGTGTCCCAGACACCCCTTGCACCTTAAAGGCGATTCTGAAATGCACATAAGTCCTAAATGTTTCTAAATTTTAAGAAGGCTGATACGTTAAATAAGAGAAAGAGAGAGAGGATGCAATAGGGATCAACCTCTTCTACACCATTGTTTATAATATTGACATCATATTTTCTATTTTCAGCAGTCTGTCTGTGTCACTGTGGTCCACAAAAGATGGTGAGAAATACTGTCTCCGTATTACTGGTTAGAAAGGAGGGCAGAGTGATAAGGACGACAGGGTGATACCAGTCAGCAAACAGAATGAGGGCTCTGGCTTTGCATAGTCTCTTGTTTAACTGCTAAACCAATATCTCCTGTTGTCTGTTACCTTTTCATGTCCCCAACCATTTTGTTTCTGTCTCACACAGTCTCTCCCTAGACCAGTGTCACTACTACATATTCTGATTTTTTTATAGTTTTCTTGCTTTTTTCTTCCTGTTTTTCCCCTCTAATGGCTTAGACTCAAATAACTTGGGTGGCTTCAAAGACCAGGTTCAGAAAGGGTTTCTCCCTCCTGTGGTTTCATATAATTATAGACATACCGTTTTCCCACAATGCTGCACCATCGTTAATCACTTCAAATGCAGAGAAAGCCAGGCAAGCTTCTCTGTGAACAGAGAGCTCAGGGTCCCATTTCAATTTGTGATTATATCAATAATCTCAAGACTGTCTTATGTGAACTAACCCATTATTTCTAGAGAAATTAGACGGAAACAGCTAAAATCATATAGGCATACCCTAGCTGACACAGGGAACATATGTTTGTATGATATAAAATTCCAGATGACATTTATCAGCTGCTTTGTCCTGCATTTCTAAGTGGCAAAAAGGCAATTTTGTCTTCCCTGTCAGGACATTCATGTAGAGAATTGTGCTCTATCATTAAAAGCACAAATTATCTGCGGATCTTTCCCACACACAGCAGAGGCCAGTATGAATTTAAACTGCTTATAGATCAGAACACAAACAACAACAAATTAATTCTGATGTACTTCTAAAAAATACTGTAGTGTAATTTTCATGCTGCAGCCCCTATACCCTGAGACCACTGGCAAATCTCGTAGCAATTTCACAGATAATCTTATGGCAGATTGGAAAGATTAGAGACAGCAAAATTTCTAAAGAATAATTTCATAGAAAGAAAGAGCCTAACATAAATACTATCATTTGTACTGATTACTTCTCATGAATACATCCTTACCCAAGGAATCTTCAACCATAGAATAAACATGACACTCAATCTCCAAAGAGGACAAGACTTTTATTTTTCAAATGGGGATAATAAATAAAGAGGGATAACATATATTCCCATGGTCAAACAGTAGAGCCACAGAACTGCAGGAGGCAATATTGAGATACAATTTGCTTTTAAAGAAAATGTTTTCATTTGCTAAAAAAAAAAAAAAGTTTGAGTACCTGCTATATGCCAGGTATTAATACAATTCTCCAGGCAGGAAACAAGACCCCTCTGCCCTCATGGAGGTTACATTCCAGCAGGAGAACTGTAGAAATTTTACTGTGTAAAAACAACATGCTAATATAATATTATGTGAGGTAAGGATAAATGTTATGAAGCAAAATAAAACAGTTAAAGAAGTACATTCTGATGAGAGGCTGTGGATAGCGTGGCTAGGAAAGACCTCTCCAAATAGTTCATGAATAAAAACTAAAAACATAAACCTCCAGGGTCTAGGATAGCATCAGCCAAAAACTAGGAGCAGTTTTTGACTTTTAAGTTCAGGGATACATGTGCAGGTTTGTTACAGAGACAAACTTGTGTCATGGGGGTTTGTGGTACAGATTATCTCATCACTCAAGCATTAAGCCTAGTATCCATTTATTATTTTTCCTGATCCTCTCCCTCCTCTCACTCTACCCTTTGGCCCTAGTGTGTGTTGTTTCGGTCTATGTGTCCATGTGTTCTCATCATTTAGCTCTCACTGATATGTGAAAATATGCACTATTTGGTTTTCTGTTCCTGTATTAGTTTGCTGAGGATAAATTTCTCTAGCTCCATCCATGTCCCTGCAAAGGACATTATCTCATTCTTTTGATGGCTGCATAGCATTCTATGGTATATATATATATACCATAGAATTTTCTTTATCCACTCTATCATTGATGGGCATTTAGGCTGATTCTATGTCTTTGCAATTGTGAATAGTGCTGCAATGATATGCATGCATGTGTCCTTACAAAAGACAGATTTATATTCCTTTGGGTATATACCTAGCAATGGGATTGCTGGGTCAAATGGTATTTCTGTCTTGAGGTCTCTGATGCATTGCCACACTGTCTTTCACAATAGTTGAACTAATTTACACTCCCACCAACAGTGTAAAAAGCATTATTTCTTTCCCTCCACAACCTTGTCAGCTTCTGTTGTTTTTTGACTTTTTAATAATAGCCATTCCAACTGATATGGTATCACATTGTGGTTTTGGTATGCATTTCTCTAATGATCAGTGATGTTGAGCTTTTCTTCACATAATTGTTGACTGCATATAGCCTTCTTTTGAAAAGTGCCTGTTCCTGTGGAAATACTTTAAGTCAGGCATCCCCAGACTTTTTACACAGGGTGCCAGTTCACTGTCCCTCAGACCGTTGGAGGGCCGCCACATACTGTGCTCCTCTCACTGACCACCAATGAAAGAGGTGCCCCTTCCTGAAGTGCAGCAGGGGGCCGGATAAATGGCCTCAGGGGGCCGCATACAGCCCATGGGCCATAGTTTGGGGACGCCTGCTTTAAGTGATATAACATTTTGTTTTTTCTTGTTTTCAGCTATTTATTTATTACTGTGGGTATATTACTACTTTAATTACTCAATTTATGAAAAAAAATCTTTAAATACTCAGAATTATACCTTTCAAAGATCAATTCCCTTTTAGAAGCATCTTGGGCTTTGAAGAAAACAACTTTATTCATTCATTCAGCCAACCATCTATTTATGAAACAAACAGTTATAAAGTCTCTTGTTTCTGCAAGGTGCTAAGTGCCCTCTGTACTGGGAATATTGAGGCAAACAAGACAATAATATTCCTTAGAGCTTACTGCAAGAAAAAAGCCTTGAAAGTCCATTGGATTCATTCAACCATTCTACAAATACTTATTAAGCACCTATTAGGTATGGAAATACTGTGCTAGACACTGGGAATATCATAGTGAACAAAATTTTAAAAATTCCTGCTCACTTAATCCCTCACTCTAGTGTCACAAGTGAGCAATAATTTAAAAAAATACACGTATAGTAACTAATCTGAGGTTGTCCTTATAACATAGAAAAGCCAAGTGTTATAAAAATATGAAGGAAAGAATAATTAATTCCAACTTGGTTAGTGAGATTAGAGGCGAATTAAAGAACGGGTAGGATTTCAAGGTACCATCCGAGAAAGACACTTGTAAGGTTTGAGGGCAGTGGAAGTCCATTATTAAACGTATTTTTTAGGATTTAACTCTAGTAGCAGCCAATAGGAAGTATTAAAGGGAATAAAGAGTAGGACCACCCAACAGCTGTGGATGCCTTTGATTCAATTTGGGGAAGAAGGGGATTAATCAATCATCAGGGGTATCAAGTGCCTGTTCCTCAACTTTCTAGAATCCAGGTGCTTATCCTGTGCCTTCTGCTTTGGCAAGGGAAAAGAATGAGAGTCACTAGAAACAGGTCACCCTTGACATTTCACAGTGGTTGAAATTAACTGCCTTGGGATAATAGCATCAAGACTTAAGCTTATAACAAATGTTACATTCAAATCAGCTATGCAAATACAGCTTTAAGAAGGCTAATATATGTAGATTTATGACTACTTCCTTAAAGGTAATGATTTTTTTTTAACTGCACTAAATTCTGGGAGAAATTTATAACCTAAAATAAAAATAGGAGAAAAGGAAACAATGGACTTCGAAAGTTTTTTATAAACAGAGTAATGCAGTTTGTTCTACTAGAAATAATAATATAGACTCACTCCTTTTCTCACATAGCACATTTTACTGAGCTTTCACATATATCATAAGGCAAAGGCAGCCAGCAATCTGGAGCACTGGCACATAGTAGATTTCATCTCATTTTGCATATATAAGGCCTCATGCTGTGGAATTAACAACTTTTAGATTGTTCTCGTGCAACCATTGAGCTATTGCATTTGGATATAATGTATATTTTTTAATTTAAATAAAATGCTTTTAATACTGATTTTTTTCATTCATATTCAGTATGCCATCCAAACTACGAAATACACTGGTGATTTTTTTAAAAGCCCTTCTGGAGCTTAAAAAATCTTCTATGATTCTATGTGATGTTTCATTTATACTCAGTACAAATTTACCCCCCTAGCATTTCAGAGCCTTCTCTAGTCCAATCAATAATTATTGATAGTTTATAATATAAAAAGGTATTCTGCAGATACTAACCAAGCACTTTACACAGTGTGCTTTCTGAGATTCAATAAAGACACAGAATTAATTTATTAGATATGTGGTTACCAAATTAGCAAAGCATTGGTACACAACCAAAATGACAAATTTTATAAGAAGACATAATGTACTTCTTGTTAATAAACACATTAAGCATAATCAAAGGTGAATGTGTTCAAGAGAGTCTTTCTCTGGTATTAAAACCCTGGGTGGCAACTCCCTGGAAATGCTTCAAGGACCGACTGCAGTGGAAAGAAGTTTTCAAAACAACTCCTTGAAGACATGAAGAAAGCAACTTAAGAATTTATTAGGAATATTTTAAATGTTCATAATTGATGTTTATGAACTTTACATAATCTCATCTAGATTACAGTTGAGAAAACTAGCAGACAGATATATGAACATAACCATGGTGTCTTGTGGGTCATTTGGCAGTTTTGTTTGCTTCAGATGGTGATATCTATCCAACAACTGAGAGAGGAAAGACAAATGATTTAACAGTTCTGTTGGGACCATCTCTAATGTTTTTTCACCAGAGATATTTTAAAAGTCAGGTTTTCAATTTAGTAAAGAATAAGAAATAGTGCACACACTCATATGTATAATCACAGCTTCATTCTGAGTTTTATGTGAGCACAAGTGAAAACATATATCAAAATGCAGGAAAGTCACATCACATAGTGAAGAAAAGCAACAACCACTTACTTTAAAATGAATCCCACAAAAAATTTATAATTTTCTGATAGATCTTTTCCTATCATCTTCAAAGACTGTCAGTGAAAGTTTATTTTCATCATTTTTAAGCATAAAATCCTTAATCATTATCAAAAGAATTTAAATTTGAGGGACCCATCTGTTGCATTTTTTAGAGGCTCCAAACACCCCTTGTAGAGAAACCTTGGTTTTGAACTTCAGTGATTAAACAGTAGTCTCCTTTGAACAATCTGCTTATACTGCTGTTAGACAGCAAGTATTTTAATGCCAACCTTCAGTCAAGAGCCTCTTGTCCTACAAGACAGTCATTATTCAAGAAAAAATATCATCTACATTTAAAAAATGAAAGGAGAGAATCTATGCTCACACAAGTGTTTTATGTTGTATTTTTTTTTATCTCCAATTCAGAGGCTTTGCAATCACCAGAATTGTGAACTTTTTTCCTCTCTAAAATAATAAAGAGACCACTTAATTATCATCTCATGGTCATTTTACTTGCTACATGCAGATTGCAAAATCCAATGACAACTCTAATGAAAAGCATTTCTTCATGGCCACAACCCTTTTATACCTGAACTATAGCTTTCAGAAGATGATTATATGGTTGCTGCAAGAAGGTCACCACACAAGGCCAAAGTCACAATCCAAATGCCTGAATTCCTCCCAAGCACCTAACTAACACAGTGCCGAATGAATGGCTTCGAAGGATGGAGTGGTTTATAAAAGAGACCATTTTAAAACATCTGTTAATATTTTGAAAAGACTATTTTAGATAAACAAAACTGTACAGTGAGGTTAAGATAATATGTTAACTTTATACAACGTTAACCAAGTTGGAACTAATAATAATAGCAAAAGGAGATGAAACTAATATTTTAAAGTAATTTTCACCAAAGTAAACGAAATAATGCTTAGATAGGAGAACCTAGGACAAATGCAGAGTTCTGCTCATCAATTTGCTATAAACGACAGCATATGTTGTGTTTTATTTTGAATTCTCTGATAAATGAATGTTTATCCTAGGATCAATGGCTCTGGGTGAATGGCAGATTGCAGCAGCAATTGCTTTCTTACCAAGAGAATTATCTTAAATCAGATCTCCTTTGTTTGATGAAACCTAAATTGCAGGAGGAATATTTAAACATCTAAGGAGAAAATCCATAGATAAGCTAACACATGGCTCCAAGATGCATTTAACAGAACTAATTGTCTCTATTATTCTTTTATTCTAGAAGCTACAGGTAGAATGTACAAGTCAAATAGCAAAATACTCTATCATTATACCTTCCCTGATAAGAAAAAGTAGGCCACTCAAATAGTATATTTACTTCAAGGGACATAGAAGGGCTAGGACAAATGAGACAATTATGTCTATGGTGAGTCCAGCTAAATAACTGGATTAAGAATTAAAATTCCTTTCCTATACTGTGTTATTTTTCTGTGAGACTAAGCAAACCATGGAAGCTACCTCTACTGTATATTACCTGTGTAACTTAGCATACTCTGGGACCAAGAAGGCTCTCAATTCTGTAAGTGACCATATTTTCACAGCCCTGATGAAGTTGATGGAAAAAATAATTACAGCTAAGACCACTGTCCCTTAGGGAAGACATTCATTTGTTTGAATCCTACGTCTGCCCTGCTCAGTAGATGTATAATTTCAGCCAAAGTATCAAATCTTTCTTTTATTTGTTTAGATAAATTTGATTGTGTCTAATTGTGGTTTATAACATGGTATTATGGGATACTTATAGATAGTAAAATGGTGGCCGGGCGCAGTGGCTCATGCCTGTAATCCCAGCACTTTGGGAGGCCGAGGCGGGCAGATCACAAGTTCAGGAGTTTGAGACCAGCCTGACCAATATGGTGAAACCCTGTCTCAAGTAAAAATACAAAAAATTAGTTGAGTGTGTA